>NC_057796.1:278260655-278310498 GCF_018294505.1 Triticum aestivum | reverse complement strand
TGCCGTCCGTTCGGCACTCGGTCATCGGTGATTTGGATCACGGCGAGTACGACTCCGTCATCCACGTTCATTGGAACGCTTCCGCTCGCGATCTACAAGGGTATGTAGATCCACTCCTTTCCCCTCGTTGCTAGTAGACTCCATAGATGCATCTTGGTGAGCGTAGGAAAATTTTAAATTATGCTACGATTCCCAACAGTGGCATCATGAGCCAGGCCTATGCGTAGTTACTATGCACGAGTAGAACACAAAGAAGTTGTGGGCGTTGATGTTGCCAATTCTTCTTGCCGCTACTAGTCGTTTCTTGTTTCGGCGGCATTGTAGGATGAAGCGGCCCGGACCGACCTTACACGTACGCTTACGTGAGACAGGTTCCACCGACTGACATGCACTAGTTGCATAAGGTGGCTAGCGGGTGTCTGTCTCTCCTACTTTAGTCGGAACGGATTCGATGAAAAGGGTCCTTATGAAGGGTAAATAGAAATTGGCAAATCACCTTGTGGTCATACGTAGGTAAGAAATCATTCTTGCTAGAAACCTACAAACCACGTAAAAAACTTGCAACAACAATTAGAGGACGTCTAACTTGTTTTTGCAGCAAGTGATATATGTGATATGATATGGCCAGAAGATGTGATGAATGATATATGTGATGTATGAGATTGATCATATTCTTGTAATAGGAATCACGACTTGCATGTCGATGAGTATGACAACCGGCAGGAGCCATAGGAGTTGTCTTTATTATTTTGCATGACCTGCGTGTCATTGAATAACGCCATGTAATTTACTTTACTTTGTTGCTAAACGGTTAGCCATAGAAGTAGAAGTAATCGTTGGCGTGACAACTTCATGAAGACACAATGATGGAGATCATGATGATGGAGATCATGGTGTCATGCCGGTGACGAAGATGATCATGGTGCCCCGAAGATGGAGATCAAAGGAGCATGATGATATTGGCCATATCATGTCACTATTTGATTGCATGTGATGTTTATCATGTTTTTGCATCTTATTTGCTTAGTACGACGGTAGCAAGTAGGATGATCCCTTATAATAATTTCAAGAAAGTGTTCACCCTAACTGTGCACCGTTGCGAAGGTTCGTCGTTTCGAAGCACCACGTGATGATCGGGTGTGATAGATTCTTACGTTCGCATACAACGGGTGTTGACGAGCCTAGCATGTACAGACATGGCCTCGGAACACAGGCAATACACTTAGGTTGACTTGACGAGCCTAGCATGTACAGACATGGCCTCGGAACACGGAGGACCGAAAGGTCGAGCATGAGTCGTATAGAAGATACGATCAACATGGAGATGTTCACCGATCTTGACTAGTCCGTCTCACGTGATGATCGGACACGGCCTAGTTGAGTTCGGATCATGTTTCACTTAGATAACTAGAGGGATGTCTATCTGAGTGGGAGTTCATTAAATAATTTGATTATATGAACTTAATTATCATGAACTTAGTCTAAAAAATCTTTACACTATGTATTGTAGATCAAATGGCCCACGTTGTCCTCAATTTCAACGCGTTCCTAGAGAAAACCAAGCTGAAAGATGATGGCAGCAACTATACGGACTGGGTCCGGAACCTGAGGCTCATCCTCATAGTTGCCAAGAAAGATTATGTCTTAGAAGCACCGCTAGGTGAAGCACCAATCCCTGAGAACCAAGACGTTATGAACGCTTGGCAGCAGCGTGCTGATGATTACTCCCTCGTTCAGTGCGGCATGCTTTACAGCTTAGAACCGGGTCTCCAAAAGCGTTTTGAGAAACATGGAGCATACGAGATGTTCGATGAGCTGAAACTGGTTTTTCAAGCTCATGCCCGGGTCGAGAGATATGATGTCTCCGACAAGTTCTTCAGCTGTAAAATGGAGGAGAACAGTTCTGTTAGTGAGCACATACTCAGAATGTCTGGGTTGCACAACCGCTTGTCTCAGCTGGGAGTTAATCTCCCGGATGACGCGGTCATTGACAGAATCCTCCAGTCGCTTCCACCAAGCTACAAGAGCTTTGTGATGAACTACAATATGCAGGGGATGGAAAAGACCATTCCCGAGGTATATTCAATGCTAAAATCAGCGGAAGGGGAGATCAAAAAGGAACATCAAGTATTGATGGTGAATAAAACCACTAAGTTCAAGAAGGGCAAGGGTAAGAAGAACTTCAAGAAGGACGGCAAGGGAATTGCCGCGCCCGGTAAGCCGGTTACCGGGAAGAAGTCAAAGAATGGACCCAAGCCCGAGACTGAGTGCTTTTATTGCAAGGGAAGTGGTCACTGGAAGCGGAACTGCCCCAAATATTTAGCGGACAAGAAGAAGGCCGGCAACACCCAAGGTATATGTGATATACAAGTAATTGATGTGTACCTTACCAGTACTCGTAGTAGCTCCTGGGTATTTGATACCGGTGCGGTTGCTCATATTTGTAACTCAAATCAGGAACTACGGAATAAACGGAGACTGGCAAAAGACGAGGTGACGATGCGCGTCGGGAATGGTTCCAAGGTCGATGTGATCGCCGTCGGCACGCTACCTCTGCATCTACCCACGGGATTAGTTATAAACCTCAATAATTGTTATTTAGTGCCAGCTTTGAGCATGAACATTGTATCTGGATCTCGTTTAATTCAAGATGGCTACTCATTTAAATCTGAGAATAATGGTTGTTCTATTTATTTGAGAGATATGTTTTATGGTCATGCCCCGCTGGTCAATGGTTTATTCTTGATGAATCTCGAACGTGATGCTACACATGTTCATAGTGTGAATACCAAAAGATGTAAAGTTGATAACGATAGTCCCACATACTTGTGGCACTGCCGCCTTGGTCACATTGGTGTCAAGCGCATGAAGAAGCTCCATGCAGATGGACTTTTGGAGTCTCTTGATTACGAATCATTTGACACGTGCGAACCATGCCTCATGGGTAAGATGACCAAGACTCCGTTCTCCGGAACAATGGAGCGAGCAACCAACTTATTGGAAATCATACATACCGATGTGTGCGGTCCAATGAGTGTTGAGGCTCGCGGAGGATATCGTTATGTTCTCACTCTCACTGATGATTTAAGTAGATATGGGTATGTCTACCTAATGAAACACAAGTCTGAAACCTTTGAAAAGTTCAAGGAATTTCAGAGTGAGGTTGAGAATCAACGTGACAGGAAAATAAAATTCTTACGATCAGATCGTGGTGGAGAATATTTAAGTCACGAATTTGGTACACACTTGAGGAAATGTGGAATAGTTTCACAACTCACGCCGCCTGGAACACCTCAGAGAAATGGTGTGTCCGAACGTCGTAATCGCACTCTATTGGATATGGTGCGATCTATGATGTCTCTTACCGATTTACCGCTCTCATTTTGGGGTTATGCTTTAGAGACTGCCGCATTCACTTTAAATAGGGCACCGTCTAAATCCGTTGAGACGACACCGTATGAATTATGGTTTGGGAAGAAACCTAAGCTGTCGTTTCTAAAAGTTTGGGGATGCGATGCTTATGTCAAGAAACTTCAACCTGAAAAGCTCGAACCCAAATCGGAAAAAATGCGTCTTCATAGGATACCCTAAGGAAACTATTGGGTACACCTTCTACCTCAGATCCGAAGGCAAGATCTTCGTTGCCAAGAACGGGTCCTTTCTAGAGAAGGAGTTTCTCTCGAAAGAATTGAGTGGGAGGAAAGTGGAACTTGATGAGGTGATAGTCACCCCTTCCGAGTCGGAAAATAGCGCAGCGCGGGAAAATGTTCCTGTGGTGCCTACACCGACGGGGGAGGAAGTTAATGATGATGATCATGAAGCTTCGGATCAAGTTGCCACTGAACTTCGTAGGTCCACAAGGACACGTTCCGCACCAGAGTGGTACGGCAACCCTGTCCTGGAAATCATGTTGTTAGACAACGGTGAACCTTCGAACTATGAAGAAGCGATGGCGGGCCCGGATTCCGACAAATGGCTAGAAGCCATGAAATCCGAGATAGAATCCATGTATGAAAAAAAAGTATGGACTTTGACTGACTTGCCCGATGAGCGGCGAGCCATAGAAAACAAATGGATCTTTAAGAAGAAGACGGACGCAGATGGTAATGTGACCATCTACAAAGCTCGACTTGTCGCTAAGGGTTATCGACAAGTTCAAGGGGTTGACTACGATGAGACTTTCTCACCCGTAGCGAAGCTGAAGTCCGTCCGAATCATGTTAGCAATTGCCGCATACTATGATTATGAGATATGGCAGATGGACGTCAAAACGGCATTCCTTAACGGCTTCCTTAAGGAAGAGTTGTATATGATGCAGCCGGAAGGTTTTGTCGATCCTAAGAATGCTAACAAAGTATGCAAGCTCCAGCGCTCAATCTATGGGCTGGTGCAAGCATCTCGGAGTTGGAACATTCGCTTTGATGAGATGATCAAAGCGTTTGGGTTTACACAGACTTATGGAGAAGCCTGTGTTTACAAGAAAGTGAGTGGGAGCTCTGTAGCATTTCTCATATTATATGTGGATGACATATTATTGATGGGAAATGATATAGAATTCTTGGAAAGTATAAAGGCCTATTTGAATAAGTGTTTTTCAATGAAGGACCTTGGAGAAGCTGCTTATATATTAGGCATCAAGATCTATAGAGATAGATCAAGACGCCTCATTGGTCTTTCACAGAGTACATACCTTGACAAGATATTGAAGAAGTTCAGTATGGATCAGTCCAAGAAGGGGTTCTTGCCTGTATTGCAAGGTGTGCAATTGAGCACGGCTCAATGCCCGACCACGGCAGAAGATATAGAAGAGATGAGTGTCATCCCCTATGCCTCGGCCATAGGGTCTATTATGTATGCCATGCTGTGTACCAGACCTGATGTAAACCTTGCCGTAAGTTTGGTAGGAAGGTACCAAAGTAATCCCGGCAAGGAACACTGGACAGCGGTCAAGAATATCCTGAAGTACCTGAAGAGGACTAAGGATATGTTTCTCGTTTATGGAGGTGACGAAGAGCTCGTCGTAAAGGGTTACGTCGACGCTAGCTTCGACACAGATCCGGATGACTCGAAGTCACAGACCGGATACGTGTATATTTTGAATAGAGGAGCAGTAAGCTGGTGCAGTTGCAAGCAAAGCGTCGTGGCGGGATCTACATGTGAAGCGGAATACATGGCAGCCTCGGAGGCAGCACAGGAAGCAGTCTGGATGAAGGAGTTCATTACCGACCTAGGGGTGATTCCCAATGCGTCGGGCCCAATGACTCTCTTCTGTGACAACACTGGAGCTATTGCCCTTGCGAAGGAGCCCAGGTTTCACAGGAAGACCAGGCATATCAAGCGTCGCTTCAACTCCATTCGTGAAAGTGTTCAAAATGGAGACATAGATATTTGTAAAGTACACACGGACCTGAATGTAGCAGATCCGTTGACTAAACCTCTCCCTAGGGCAAAACATGATCAACACCAGGACGCAATGGGTGTTCGATTCATCACAATGTAACTAGATTATTGACTCTAGTGCAAGTGGGAGACTGTTGGAAATATGCCCTAGAGGCAATAATAAATGGTTATTATTATATTTCTGTGTTCATGATAATAGTCTATTATTCATGCTATAATTGTATTGTCCGGAAATCGTAATACATGTGTGAATACATAGACCACAACCTGTCCCTAGTAAGCCTCTAGTTGACTAGCTCGTTGATCAACAGATAGTCATGGTTTCCTGACTATGGACATAGGATGTCATTGATAACGGGATCACATCATTAGGAGAATGATGTGATGGACAAGACCCAACTTAAGCATAGCATAAAAGATCGTGTAGTTTCGTTTGCTAGAGCTTTTCCAATGTCAAGTATCTTTTCCTTAGACCATGAGATCGTGCAACTCCCGGATACCGTAGGAGTGCTTTGGGTGTGCCAAACGTCACAACGTAACTGGGTGACTATAAAGGTGCATTACGGGTATCTCCGAAAGTGTCTGTTGGGTTGGCACGGATCGAGACTGGGATTTGTCACTCCGTGTAAACGGAGAGGTATCTCTGGGCCCACTCGGTAATGCATCATCATAATGAGCTCAATGTGACTAAGGCGTTAGTCACGGGATCATGCATTGCGGTACGAGTAAAGAGACTTGCCGGTAACGAGATTGAACAAGGTATTGGGATACCGACGATCGAATCTCGGGCAAGTAACATACCGATTGACAAAGGGAATTGCATACGGATTGATTGAATCCTCGACACCGTGGTTCACCCGATGATATCATCGTGGAACATGTGGGAGCCAACATGGGTATCCAGATCCCGCTGTTGGTTATTGACCGGAGAGGCGTCTCGGTCATGTCTGCATGTCTCCCGAACCCGTAGGGTCTACACACTTAAGGTCCGGTGACGCTAGGGTTGTAGAGATATATGTATGCGGAAACCCGAAAGTTGTTCGGAGTCCCGGATGAGATCCCGGACGTCACGAGAGGTTCCGGAATGGTCCGGAGGTGAAGAATTATATATAGGAAGTCCAGTTTTGGCCACCGGGAAAGTTTCGGGGGTTATCGGTATTGTACCGGGACCACCGGAAGGGTCCCGGGGGTCCACCGGGTGGGGCCACCTGTCCCGGAGGGCCCCGTGGGCTGAAAGTGGAGGGGAACCAGCCCCTAATGGGCTGGGGCGCCACTTTGGGCCTCCCCCCCATGCGCCTAGGGTTGGGAACCCTAGGGGGGGAGTTTCCCCTTGCCTTGGGGGGCAAGGCAACCCCTTCCCCCTTGGCCGCCGCCCCCCCCTTGGAGATCCCATCTCCAAGGGCTGCGCACCCCCCTTGGGGGCCTATATAAAGGGGGGGGAGGGAGGGCAGCACACTACAGCCTTTGGCGCCTCCCTCCTCCCCTGCAACACCTCTCTCTCGCGCGCAGAAGCTCGGCGAAGCCTGCCGGAGAGCCGCTACATCCACCACCACGCCGTCGTGCTGTTGGATCTCCATCAACCTCTCCTCCCCCTTGCTGGATCAAGAAAGGAGGAGACGTCGCTGCACCGTACGTGTGTTGAACGCGGAGGTGCCGTCCGTTCGGCACTCGGTCATCGGTGATTTGGATCACGGCGAGTACGACTCCGTCATCCACGTTCATTGGAACGCTTCCGCTCGCGATCTACAAGGGTATGTAGATCCACTCCTTTCCCCTCGTTGCTAGTAGACTCCATAGATGCATCTTGGTGAGCGTAGGAAAATTTTAAATTATGCTACGATTCCCAACAGATACAGCTCAGGTCATGAGGTTGGCCAAGCCTCACATGACGCCCCTAACCTAGAGAGAGAGAGCTTGGCTAAACTATGTGCATCCGAATTGGAAGCACGACATACGAAAAACAAAATTATATTGAAATAAAACTGCTTGAAGTCTAATCTCACTAATGATAGCTCCATAGTTGCCTCGACTGCCCTAGCAGATATCTTCAATCACTTTCTTTGTGTCCGATGCGATGATAAAATGTTGGACGTGGAGATCTTCTGCTAGTGCAATTGCCTCCCGGCACGCAATCACCTCTAGTGTTGGTGGATCATCAACTCCCGATATCACGAGTACAGAACTGCCCAAGTATGCGTCGGTACTGTCCCTGCAAATTGTTGCTGCTGCTTCTCCCTTCCCCTTCTGACGCCGACGTCGACGTGTATTTTTGTAAAACCCGGTGGTGGAGCCTTTGGACACATGTGCTGGGTCATGGCCGTTGAACCATGCCTTTGATTTTGATGGTTTTCGTTGATCGCATCTAGCTCGTCAATGAATCTGTTTATCAAGGAATGTATTGTTTGCGGGCTTTGAAATATACCTTCACTGATAGCCTTGTGTCTCGCCGCTCAAATTGCCCACTTAGTGCACTCCAGTAACGAATGCCTCCAAGAGTCTGGAGACCCACACATTGCGCAAGAACTTGAGTGTGACATGTGTCTTTGGGCCCTTACATCGCTTGTAGGAATTAAGTGTTTTGATAAATGCCACAAGAACATACGAACCTTTCCCGGAACTTGAGTTTTCCACAAGTTTTTCCATGCACTCTCATCAGGAGCCAAGCTAGAGGGGCCAACCATGTTCTCCAACCACGCCTCCCTCCGCTGTCTTGTTGACACCAACATCCTGTAAGCCGATTTTACCTAAAAATTTCTACTGTTTTAATAGCTCCGGCTCCAAAAATCAGAGATATTCCTTGTACACAAGGGTATCTCGAGTATGACAGGGACATCCATTGGCATGAACACTTCTTCCATGCTATGCTTGTTCCATGACGTTGAAGTAGTGTCAGTTAGTTCTGAGACTAAAACAAGGGGGATCTTGGTGATACACCGTAGGGTCTCATCATCTCTACCCTAGGCAACCAGTTGTCATCCCATATTCGTGTGGTTGCATCATTACGGATGCGCTTAATCAGGCCCAATCTCAGAGTATCTGTTGGGAAACGTTGCATGGAAAACAAAAAAATTCTACGCACACGCAAGATCTATCCATGGAGATGCATAGCAACGAGAGGGGAGAGTGTGTCTATGTACCCTCGTAGACCGTAAGCGGAAGCGTTTAACAACGCGGTTGATGTAGTCGAACTTCTTCGTGCTCCAACCGATCAAGTACCGAACGTACGGCACCTCCGCGTTCAGCACACGTTCAGCTCGGTGACGTCCTCCGCCTTCTTGATCCAGCAAGACGGCGAGGTAGTAGATGAGTTCCGGCAGCATGACGACGTGGTGACGGTGATGGTGAAGCTATCTCCGCAAGGCTTTGTCTAAGCACTACGAAATATATGACCAGGGTGTAAACGGTGGAGGAGGGCGCCGCACACGGCTAATATAATGTTCTGTTGTGTGCTAGGCTATGTTTTCGAGTCGTTCGACTAGTCGATGAGTCGCTGCTCCAGGTTCAACTCAGACTCTCGACTCGATTCCTGGCATGAGTCGAGCGACTCGAGCGACTAGTCTCGACTAGTCACGACTAGTCGCTGTTTCTGGGTCGAGCGACTCACTTAAATTGAGCCCAACTGTTATATGTTTTGTTTACAGTATGGGCCGGCCCATCTCCCCAGGAAACCTAGATCGATCATCCCCCACCCCCTCCCCCCGATCCAACCCTCTCCAGCCGCCACCCCTGGTTGCCCCTGCTGCTGTTCTGCTCCTCCCCTCCTTCCCTGCTACTGTGCTCCTCCCCTCCCCTAGTTGCTGCTCCTGCTGTTGTGCTCCTCCCCTCCTCCCCTGGTTGATGTGGCTGCTGGTGTGCTCCTCCCCTTGTTTCTCCTACTGCTACTGTTGAGCACTTGTGCTCCTCCCCTGGCTGCTGCTTAACTCACGTCGACTCGTCGCCATGTCGACTCATCGACCATGAGTCTAGACTAGTCTAGAGTCGCCCCCCCTGAGCGACTCGTCGACTCATCGACTCGAAAACATTGGTGCTAGGCACCCCCCCTCACACATATATATGGGTGGTTGGGAGGGAGGAGCATCCAAAGGGGGGCCCAAGTAGGAGGAATCCTACTTGGGGTCTCTCCCAAGCCGCGCCCTTCCCCTACCTTGTATAAGTGCGGGGGAAAGGCAGGGGAGGGTTGTTGGGGAGCGTAGTAATTTCAAAAAAAATTCCTACGCACACGCAAGATCAAGGTGATGCATAGCAACGAGAGGGGAGAGTTTTGTCTACGTACCCTCGTAGACCGTAAGCGGAAGCGTTATATCAACGCGGTTGATGTAGTCGTATGTCTTCACGATCCGACCGATCCAAGTACCGAAAGCACGGCACCTCTGAGTTCTGCACACGTTCGGCTCGGTGACGTCCTCGCCTTCTCGATCCAGCAAGAGGGGCGAAGTAGTAGATGAGTTCCGGCAGCACGACGGCGTGGTGACGGTGTTGGTGAAGAACAATCTTCGCAGGGCTTCGCCTAAGCACTACGAAAACTATGACGGATGATAAACTAGAGGAGACGGGGTTGCCGGCACACGGCTTGGTGTTTCTTGATGTCTTGGGTGCTATCCCTACCCCTCTATTTATATGTTGAGCCTTGGGGTCGAAACTTGGAGTAAAAGCCTCCACAAAGTCGGTTTCACCCGAAAGGCAAGAGTCCTTCTCGGACTCCAGGGCCAGACGCCAGGGTTCCCGGCGTCTGGACCCAGACGCCAGGGACCCTGGCGTCTGGTCCCTGGACTCTGCAAAACCTCCTTTTGCGCTTTCCAAAAACCTCGTGGGCTTTCCCCTTTGGCCCAGATAAAGTGTTCTTGTGCCCAAACATTTCGGGAAACATCCGGAACCCCTTCCGATGGATTCCGGAACCTTTCCGGAGATCAAACACTACTATCCACATATCGCTCTTTACTTCCGGACCATTCCGGAGTTCCTCGTCATATCCGTGATCTCATCCAAAACTCCGGACAACATTCGGTCACCAACATACATAACTCATAGTACTATATCGTCAACGAACGTTAAGCGTGCGGACCCTACGGGTTCGAGAACTATGTAGACATGACCGAGACACCTCTCTGGTCAATAACCAATAGAGGGACCTGGATGCCCATATTGGCTCCTACATATTCTACGAAGATCTTTATCGGTCAGACCGCATAACAACATACGTTGTTCCCTTTGTCATCGGTATGTTACTTGCCCGAGATTCGATCGTCGGTATCTCAATACCTAGTTCAATCTCGTTACCGGCAAGTCTCTTTACTCGTTCTGTAATACATCATCCTGCAACTAACTCAGTAGTTGCAATGCTTGCAAGGCTTATAGTGATGTGCATTACCGAGTGGGCCCAGAGATACCTCTCCGACAATCGGAGTGACAAATCCTAATCTCGAAATATGCCAACCCAACAAGTACCTTTGGAGACACCTGTAGAGCACCTTTATAATCACCCAGTTACGTTGTGACGTTTGGTAGCACACAAAGTGTTCCTCCGGTAAACGGGAGTTGCATAATCTCATAGTCATAGGAACATGTATAGGTCATGAAGAAAGCAATAGCAACATACTAAACGATCGAGTGTTAAGCTAACGGAATGGGTCAAGTCAATCACATCATTCTCCTAATGATGTGATCCCATTAATCAAATGACAACTCATGTCTATGGCTAGGAAACATAACCATCTTTGATCAACGAGCTAGTCAAGTAGAGGCATACTAGTGACACTCTGTTTGTCTATGTATTCACACATGTATTATGTTTCCGGTTAATACAATTCTAGCATGAAAAATAAACATTTATCATGATATAAGGAAATAAATAATAACTTTATTATTGCCTCTAGGGCATATTTCCTTCAGTCTCCCACTTGCACTAGAGTCAATAATCTAGTTCACATCGCCATGTGATTTAACATCAATAGTTCACATCTTTATGTGGTTAACACCCATAGTTCACATCGATATGTGACCAACACCCAAAGGGTTTACTAGAGTCAGTAATCTAGTTCACATCGCTATGTGATTAGCACCCAAAGAGTACTAAGGTGTGATCATGTTTTGCTTGTGAGATAATTTTAGTCAACGGGTTTGTCACATTCAGATCCGTAAGTATTTTGCAAATTTCTATGTCTACAATGCTCTGCACGGAGCTACTCTAGCTAATTGCTCCCACTTTCAATATGTATCTAGATTGTGACTTAGAGTCATCCAGATCGGTGTCAAAGCTTGCATCGACGTAACTCTTTACGACGAACTCCTTATCACCTCCATAACCGAGAAATATATCCTTATTCCGCTAAGGATAATTTTGACCGCTGTCCAGTGATCTACTCCTAGATCACTATTGTACTCCCTTGCCAAACTTATGGTGAGGTACACAATAGGTCTGGTACTCAGCATAGCATACTTGATAGAACCTATGACTGAGGCATAGGGAATGACTCTTCATTCTCTTTCTATTTTTCTGCCGTGGTCGGGTTTTGAGTCTTTACTCAACTTCACACCTTGTAACACAGGCAAGAACTCTTTCTTTGACTGTTCCATTTTGAACTACTTCAAAATCCTGTCAAGGTATGTACTCATTGAAAAAAACTTATCAAGCGTCTTGATCTATCTCTATAGATCTTGATGCTCAATATGTAAGCAGCTTCACCGAGGTCTTTCTTTGAAAAACTCCTTTCAAACACTCCTTTATGCTTTGCAGAATAATTCTACATTATTTCCGATCAACAATATGTCATTCACATATACTTATCAGAAATGCTGTAGTGCTCCCACTCACTTTCTTGTAAATACAGGCTTCACCGCAAGTCTGTATAAAACTATATCCTTTGATCAACTTATCAAAGCGTATATTCCAACTCCGAGATGCTTGCACCAGTCCATAGATGGATCGCTGGAGCTTGCATATTTTGTTAGCACCTTTAGGATTGACAAAACCTTCTGGTTGCATATACAACTCTTCTTTAATAAATCCATTAAGGAATGCAGTTTTGTTTATCCATTTGCCAGATTTCATAAAATGCGGCAATTGCTAACATGATTCGGACAAACTTAAGCATAGATACGAGTGAGAAACTCTCATTGTAGTCAACACCTTGAACTTGTCGAAAACCTTTTGCGTCAATTCTAGCTTTGTAGATAGTAACACTACTATCAGCGTCCGTCTTCCTCTTGAAGATCCATTTAATCTCAATGGCTCGCCGATCATTGGGCAAGTCAATCAAAGTCCATACTTTGTTCTCATACATGGATCTCATCTCAAATTTCATGGCCTCAAGCCATTTCACGGAATCTGGGCTCATCATCGCTTCCTCATAGTTCGTAGGTTTATCATGGTCTAGTAACATGACTTCCAGTACATGATTACCGTACCACTCTGGTGCGGATCGTGCTCTGGTTGATCTATGAAGTTCTGTAGTAACTTGATCCAAAGTTTTATGATCATCATCATTAACTTCCTCACTAATTGGTGTACGCATCACTGGAACTGATTTCTGTGATGAACTATTCTCCAATTCGGGAGAACGTACAATTACCTCATCAAGTTTTACTTTCCTCCCACTCACTTCTTTCGAGAGAAACTCCTTCTCTAGAAAGGATCCGTTCTTAGCAACGAATGTCTTGCCTTCGGATCTGTGATAGAAGGTGTACCCAAAAGTCTCCTTTGGGTATCCTATTAAGACACATTTTTCCGATTTGGGTTTGAGCTTTATCAGGATGAAACTTTTTCATATAAGCATCGCAACCCCAAACTTTAAGAAACGACAACTTCGGTTTCTTGCCAAACCACAGTTCATACGGTGTCGTCTCAAACGGATTTAGATGGTGCCCCTTTTTTACGTGAATGCAGCTGTCTCTAATGCATAACCCCAAAACTATAGTGGTAAATCGGTGAGAAACATCATAGATTGCACTATATCCAATAAATTACGGTTATGACGTTCGGACACACCATTATGCTGTGGTGTTCCAGGTGGCATGAATTTGTGAAACTATTCCACATTGTTTTAATTGAAGACCAAACTCGTAACTCAAATATTTGTCTCCGCGATCAGATCGTAGAAACCTTATTTTCTTGTCACGATGATTTTCCACTTCACTCTGAAATTCTTTGAACTTTTCAAATGTTTCAGACTTCTGTTTCATTAAGTAGATATACCCATATCTGCTCAAATCATCTGTGAAGGTCAGAAAATAATGATACCCGCTACGAGCCTCAATATTCATCGGACCACATACATCAGTATGTATGATTTCCAACAAATCTGTTGCTTGCTCCATTGTTCCGGAGAACGGCGTTTTAGTCATCTCGCCCAAGAGGCATGGTTCGCAAGCATCAAGTGATTCATAATCAAGTGATTCCAAAATCCCATCAGCATGGAGTTTCTTCATGCGCTTTACACCAATATGATCTAAACGGCAGTGCCACAAATAAGTTGCACTATCATTATTAACTTTGCATCTTTTGGCTTCAATATTATGAATATGTGTATCACTACGATCGAGATCCAACAAACCATTTTCATTGGGTGTATGACCATAGAAGGTTTTATTCATGTAAATAGAACAACAATTATTCTCTAACTTAAATGAATAACCGTATTGCAATAAACATGATCAAATCATATTCATGCTCAACGCAAACACCAAATAACACTTATTTAGGTTCAACACTAATCCCGAAAGTGTAGGGAGCGTGCGATGATGATCATATCAATCTTGGAACCACTTCCAACACACATCGTCACTTCACCCTTAACTAGTCTCTGTTCATTCTGCAACTCCTGTTTCGAGTTACTACTCTTAGTAACTGAACCAGTATCAAATACCGAGGGGTTGCTACGAACACTAGTAAAATACACATCAATAATCTGTATATCAAATATACCTTTGTTCACTTTGCCATCCTTCTTATCCGCCAAATACTTGGGGCAGTTCCGCTTCCAGTGACCAGTCCCTTTGCAGTAGAAGCACTTAGTCTCAGGCTTAGGACCAGACTTGGGCTTCTTCACTTGAGCAGCAACTTGCTTGCCGTTCTTCTTGAAGTTCCCCTTCTTCCCTTTGCCGTTTTCTTGAAACTAGTGGTCTCGTCAACCATCAACACTTGATGTTTTTCTTGATTTCTACCTTCGTCGATTTCAGCATCACGAAGAGCTTGGGAATTGTTTCCGTTATCCCTTGCATATTATAGTTCATCACGAAGTTCTACTAACTTGGTGATGGTGACTAGAGAATTCTGCCAATCACTATCTTATCTGGAAGATTAACTCCCACTTGATTCAAGCGATTGTAGTACCCAGACAATCTGAGCACATGCTTACTGCTTGAGCTATTCTCCTCCATCTTTTAGCTATAGAACTTGTTGGAGACTTCATATCTCTCAACTCGGGTATTTGCTTGAAATATTAACTTCAACTCCTGGAACATCTCATATGGTCCATGACGTTCAAAACGTCTTTGAAGTCCCGATTCTAAGCCGTTAAGCATGGTGCACTAAACTATCAAGTAGTCATCATATTGAGCTAGCCAAACGTTCATAACGTCTGCATTTGCTCCTGCAATAGGTCTGTCACCTAGCGGTGCATCAAGGACATAATTCTTCTGTGCAGCAATGAGGATAAACCTCAGATCACGGACCCAGTCCGCATCATTGCTACTATCATCTTTCAACTTAGTTTTCTCTAGGAACATACAATAAAACATAGGGAAGCAACAACGCGAGCTATTGATCTACAACATAGATATGCTAATACTACCAGGACTAAGTTCATGATAAATTTAAGTTCAATTAATCATATTACTTAAGAACTCCCACTTAGATAGACATCCCTCTAATCCTCTAAGTGATCACGTGATCCATATCAACTAAACCATGTCCGATCATCACGTGAGATGGAGTAGTTTCAATGGTGAACATCACTATGTTGATCATATCTACTATATGATTCACGCTCGACCTTTCGGTCTCCGTGTTCCGAGGCCATATCTGTTATATGCTAGGCTCGTCAAGCTTAACCTGAGTATTCCGCGTGTGCAACTGTTTTGCACCCGTTGTATTTGAACGTAGAGCCTATCACACCCGATCATCACGTGGTGTCTCAGCACGAAGAACTTTCGCAACGGTGCATACTCAGGGAGAACACTTATACTTTGATAATTTAGTGAGGGATCATCTTATAATGCTACCGTCAATCAAAGCAAAGATAAGATGCATAAAAGATAAACATCACATGCAATCAATATAAGTGATATGATATGGCCATCATCATCTTGTGCTTGTGATCTCCATCTCCGAAGCACCGTCATGATCACCATCGTCACCGGCGCGACACCTTGATCTCCATCGTAGCATCGTTGTCGTCTCGCCAATCTTATGCTTCTACGACTATCGCTACCGCTTAGTGATAAAGTAAAGCATTACAGGGCGATTGCATTGCATACAATAAAGCGACAACCATATGGCTCCTGCCAGTTGCCGATAACTCGGTTACAAAACATGATCATCTCATACAATAAAATTTAGCATCATGTCTTGACCATATCACATCACAACATGCCCTGCAAAAACAAGTTAGACGTCCTCTACTTTGTTGTTGCAAGTTTTACGTGGCTGCTACGGGCTTAGCAAGAACCGTTCTTACCTACGCATCAAAACCACAACGACAGTTTGTCAAGTTGGTGCTGTTTTAACCTTCGCAAGGACCGGGCGTAGCCACACTCGGTTCAACTAAAGTTGGAGAAACTGACACCCGCCAGCCACCTGTGTGCAAAGCACGTCGGTAGAACTAGTCTCGCGTAAGCGTACGCGTAATGTCGGTCCGGGCCGCTTCATGCAACAATACCGCCGAACCAAAGTATGACATGCTGGTAAGCAGTATGACTTATATCGCCCACAACTCACTTGTGTTCTACTCATGCATATAACATCAACGCATAAAACCTGGCTCGGATGCCACTGTTGGGGAACGTAGTAATTTCAAAAAAAATCCTACGCACACGCAAGATCATGGTGATGCATATCAACGAGAGGGGAGAGTGTTGTCTACGTACCCTCGTAGACCGTAAGAGGAAGCGTTATATCAACGCGGTTGATGTAGTCGTACGTCTTCACGATCCGACCGATCCAAGTACCGAAAACACGGCACCTCCGAGTTCTGCACACGTTCGGCTCGGTGACGTCCTCGCCTTCTCGATCCAGCAAGAGGGGCGAAGTAGTAGATGAGTTCCGGCAGCACGACGGCGTGGTGACGGTGTTGGTGAAGAACAATCTTCGCAGGGCTTCGCCTAAGCACTACGAAAACTATGACGGAGGATAAACTAGAGGAGACGGGGTTGCCGGCACACGGCTTGGTGTTTCTTAATGTCTTGGGTGCTAGCCCTACCCCTCTATTTATATGTTGAGCCTTGGGGTCGAAACTTGGAGTAAAAGCCTCCACAAAGTCGGTTTCACCCGAAAGGCAAGAGTCCTTCTCGGACTCCAGGGCCAGACGCCAGGGTTCCCGGCGTCTGGACCCAAACGCCAGGGACCCTGTGGTCTGGCCCCTGGACTCCGCAAAACTTCCTTTTGCGCTTTCCAAAAGCCTCGTGGGCTTTCCCCTTTGGCCCAGATAAAGTGTTCTTGTGCCCAAACATTTCGGGAAACATCCGAAACCCCTTCCGATGGATTCCGGAACCTTTCCGGAGATCAAACACTACTATCCACATATCAATCTTTACTTCCGGACCATTCCGGAGTTCCTCGTCATATCCGTGATCTCATCCAAAACTCCGAACAACATTCGCTCACCAACATACATAACTCATAGTACTATATCGTCAACGAACGTTAAGCGTGCGGACCCTACGAGTTCGAGAACTATGTAGACATGACCGAGGCACCTCTCTGGTCAATAACCAATAGCGGGACCTGGATGCCCATATTGGCTCCTACATATTCTACGAAGATCTTTATCGGTCAGACTGCATAACAACATACGTTGTTCCCTTTGTCATCGGTATGTTACTTGCCCGAGATTCGATCATCGGTATTTCAATACCTAGTTCAATCTCGTTACCGACAAGTCTCTTTACTCGTTCCGTAGTACATCATCCCACAACTAACTCATTAGTTGCAATGCTTGCAAGGCTTATAGTGATGTGCATTACCGAGTGGGCCCAGAGATACCTCTCCGACAATCGGAGTGACAAATCCTAATCTCGAAATACGCCAACCCAACAAGTACCTTTGGAGACACCTGTAGAGCACCTTTATAATCACCCAGTTACGTTGTGACGTTTGGTAGCACACAAAGTGTTCCTCCGGTAAACGGGAGTTGCATAATCTCATAGTCATAGGAACATGTATAAGTCATGAAGAAAGCAATAGCAACATACTAAACGATCGAGTGCTAAGCTAACGGAATGGGTCAAGTCAATCACATCATTCTCCTAATGATGTGATCCCGTTAATCAAATGACAACTCATGTCTATGGCTAGGAAACATAACAATCTTTGATCAACGAGCTAGTCAAGTAGAGGCATACTATTGACACTCTGTTTGTCTATGTATTCACACATGTATTATGTTTCCGGTTAATACAATTCTAGCATGAATAATAAACATTTATCATGATATAAGGAAATAAATAATAACTTTATTATTGCCTCTAGGGCATATTTCCTTCAAGGGTGCCCCCCTTTCCTTTCCCACTTGAGGAGGGAAAGGAAGGAGGGGTCTCCCCTCCCCTTTCCTTCCCCTAGGGCCTGCTGTCCAAGGAAGGGGTGCACCAGGGGCTGATATGTCCCTCCATTTGGCCCATTAGGCCCATACACTTACCGGGGGTGTCCGGAACCCGTTCTGGTGACCCGATGACTACCCGGTGCACTCCGAAACTCTTCCGGTGTCCAAACACCATCATCCTATATATCAATCTTTACCTCTTATCAATTTCGAGACTCCTCGTCATGTCTGTGATCTCATCCGGTACTCCGAACAACATTCGGTCACCAAATTATATAACTCATATAACATTATATCGTCAACGAACGTTAAGCGTGCGGACCCTACGGGTTCAAGAACTATGTAGACATGACCGAGACAACTCTCCGGTCAATAACCAATAGCGGAACCTGGGTGCCCATATTGGCTCCTACATATTCTATGAAGATCTTTATCGGTCGAACCGTTATGACAACATACATAATTCCCTTTGTCCATCGGTATGTTAGCCCGAGATTCGATCGTTGGTATCTTCATACCTAGTTCAATCTCGTTACCGGCAAGTCTCTTTACTCGTTCCGTAATACATCACCTCGTGACTAACTCCTTAGTCATTTGCTTGCAAGCTTATGATGTGTATTAGCGAGAGGGCCCAGAGATACCTCTCCGATACTCAGAGTGACAAATCCTAATCTCGATCTATGCCAACTCAACAAACACCTTCGGAGATACCTGTAGAGCATCTTTATGATCACCCAGTTATGTTGTGACGTTTGATAGAAAGTATTCCTCCGATATCTGGGAGTTGCATAATCTCATAGTCGAAGGAATATGTTTTTGACATGAAGAAATCTATAGCAATAAAACGGAACGATCATTATGCTAAGCTAATGGATCCCGTTATCAAATGACAACTTGATGACCCACAAGTATAGGGGATCTATCGTTGTCCTTTCGATAAGTAAGAGTGTCGAACCCAACGAGGAGCGGAAGGAAATGATAAGCGGTTTTCAGCAAGGTATTCTCTGCAAGCACTGAAATTATCGACAACAGATAGTTTTGTGATAAGATAATTTGTAACGAGCAACAAGTAACAAAAGTAAATAAAGTGCAGCAAGGTGGCCCAATCCTTTTTGTAGCAAAGGACAAGCCAGGAAAAACTCTTATATAGAGAAAAGCGCTCCCGAGGACACATGGGAATTATCGTCAAGCTAGTTTTCATCACGTTCATATGATTCGCGTTCGGTACTTTTATAATTTGATATGTGGGTGGACCGGTGCTTGGGTGCTGCCCTTACTTGGACAAGCATCCCACTTATGATTAACTCCTATTGCAAGCATCCGCAACTACAAAAGAAGTATTAAGGTAAACCTAACCATAGCATGAAACATATGGATCCAAATCATCCCCTTACGAAGCAACGCATAAACTAGGGTTTAAACTTCTGTCACTCTAGCAACCCATCATCTACTTATTACTTCCCAATGCCTTCCTCTAGGCCCAAATAATGGTGAAGTGTCATGTAGTCGACGTTCACATAACACCACTAGAGGAGAGACAACATACATCTCATCAAAATATCAAACGAATACCAAATTCACATGACTACTAATAGCAAGACTTCTCCCATGTCCTCAGGAACAAACATAACTACTCACAAACCATATTCATGTTCATAATCAGAGGAGTATTAATATGCATATAGGATCTGAACATATGATCTTCTACCAAATAAACCAACTAGCATCAACTACAAGGAGTAATCAACACTACTAGCAACCTACAGGTACCAATCCCAGACTTAGGGACAAGAATTGGATACAAGAGATGAACTAGGGTTTGAGAGGAGATGGTGCTGGTGAAGATGTTGATGGAGATTGGCCCCCTCCCGTTGAGAGGAGCGTTGGTGATGACGATGGCGATGATTTCCCCCTCCCGGAGGGAAGTGTCCCTGGCAGAACAGCTCTGCCGGAGCCCTAGATTGGTTCCGCCAAGGTTCCGCCTCGTGGCGGCGGAGTCTCGTCCCGAAAGCTTTCTTGTGATTTTTCTTCGGACGAAAGACTTCATATAGCAGAAGATGGGCACCGGAGGGCCAACAGGGGGCCCACGAGGCACGGGGGCGCGCCCAGGGGGGTAGGGCGCGCCCCCACCCTCGTGGCCAGGGTGTGGGCCCCCCTCTCGTATTTCTTCCGCTCGGTATTTTTTATTATTTCCAAAAATAACTTTCATGGAGTTTTAGGACTTTTGGAGTTGTGCAAAAAAGGTCTCTAATATTTGCTCCTTTTCCAGCCCAGAATTCCAGCTGCCGGCATTCTCCCTCCTTATGTAAACCTTGTAAAATAAGAGAGAATAGGCATAAGTATTGTGACATAATGTGTAATAACAGCCCATAATGCAATAAATATCAATATAAAAGCATGATGCAAAATGGACGTATCAACTCCCCCAAGCTTAGACCTCGCTTGTCCTCAAGCGGAAGCCGATAACGATAAATATGTCCACATGTTTAGGGTAGAGGTGCCGATAAAATAAAATACGGACATGAGGGCATCATGATTATTCTCGTAACAACAACATATATGGATATTGTCAGATGATTTCTTATGCTCAAGTAATAATCTATTCACAATGCTAAGTATGAATCAGAAACTTTATTGAGAACTAACAAACTATAATCTCACTCATTGAGGCAATTGCAATTTATCATAACATCAGAAAGAGTCTATGTCAGAGCTTTCTAGCAAGTCCACATACTCAACTATCATTTAGTCTTTCATAATTGCTAACACTCACGCAATACTTGTGGTTACGGAGTTTTAATCGGACACAGAGAAAGATAGGGGCTTATAGTTTCGCCTCCCAACCTTTTACCTCAAGGGTAATGTCAACAATAATAATTCATGCTAACCCACATCCAATTAGATATATATATATATATATATATCAGGATCTTTCCAACATCCTGTGCTTGCCAAAGGATAAAATGTAAAAAGGAAAGGTGAAGATCACCATGACTCTTGCATAAGGTAGAAGGTAATAATAAAAGATAGGCCCTTCGCTGAGGGAAGCAGAGGTTGCCATGCGCTTTCAGGGTTGGATGCACAAAATCTTAATGCGAAAGAACATCACTTTATATTGCCACTTGTGATATGAACCTTTATTATGCAGTCCGTCGCTTTTATTTCTTCCACATCACAAGATCGTATAAAGCTTATTTCCTCCACACCAATCAATCATACATATTTAGAGAGCAATTTTTATTGCTTGCATCGATGACAACTTACTTGAAGGATCTTACTCAATCCATAGGTAGATATGGTGGACTCTCATGGCAAAACTGGGTTTAAGGGTTTTTGGAAGCACAAGTAGTATCTCCACTTGGTGCAAAGAATTTGGCTAGCATGAGGGGGAAAGGCAAGCTCAACATGTTGGGTGATCCATGACAATATACTTTATCTCAGATATAAGAAAACATAACCCATTACGTTGTCTTCCTTGTCCAACATCAACTCTTTAGCATGTCATATTTTAATGAGTGCTCCCAATCATAAAAGATGTCCAAGATAGTATATTTATATGTGAAACCTCTCTTTCTTTATTACTTCCTATTAATTGCAACGATGACCAAAGCTATGTTTGCCAACTCCCAACAATTTTTAATCATCATACTCTTTCTATGTGAAGTCATTACTCTCCATCAGATCAATATGATCTCTTTATTTCTTTTTATTCTTTTCTCTTTCTTTTATTCACTCAAGATCATAGCAAGACAATCAAGCCCTTGACTCAACACTAATCTTTATTATATATAGCTCACGGACTCGATTACATAGAAAGATCATAAAGCAAAACTCAAAACTAGATCTAACCAAAACTTTATTCTACTAGATCAAGATATTACTAAAAGGATCGAACTAAGAAAAACGGTAAAGATAGAGATGTGATGGTGATACGATACCGGGGCACCTCCCCCAAGCTTGGCAGTTGCCAAGGGGAGTGCCCATACCCATGTGGTTATATCTCCTTTGTTGAAGAGGAAGGTGGTGGTGATGATGGGTAGTCGCACATCGAGCATAAAAGATCCTCCAACTTGCAGATAATGCCTTTGAGTGCAACGATATGCTCCTTCAACAAAATATTTTCGCGTGTGAGATACTTGTTTTGTATACGAGCTAACTCAATCATCTTGAAAGCTTCAATCTCAGTTGGGGTGAGAAGATGGTGATCTAGTTGAAGGATGTCTTCTGTTCCCAGAACTTGGTCCTCCGTGGCCTTCTTGATCCCTTCAACCTTGTTGATCTCCATGGGTTCTTCCCTCTTCAGCTCTATCTTCATTAGCCAAGCATCGTTGTCACCATTGTTGGAGGAGGGGGACGACATGATGCCTGGCCTTGACAACCCTGACAGAAAACAGCTCGAAACAAGAACAGAGGGTAATTGCGTGATACGTGAGTCAAAACCTTCGGGAGATTATATAATGAATTTTTACCGATCAAAATACGTATCGTGCAAGAAAACGGAGTCCGGAGAGCGCACGAGGTGCCCACGAGGCAGGGGGCGCGCCCAGGGGGTAGGGCGCGCCCTCCACCCTCGTGGAGGCCTCGTGTCCTTCCCGGACTGCTTCCTATTTTTCTATTTTTCTAAATATTCCAAAACGGAGAAAAATTGCCTTTAGAACTGTTTTGGAGTCGGTTTACTTACCGTACCACATACCTATTCCTTTTCGGAGTCTGAAACGTTCCAGAAAGTGTCCCTTATGTATTCCTCCGGGGTCACGGTTTCAATAACATTGGTTTCAACATTTATGGGATTACCTGAGATATAATGTTTGATTCTTTGACCGTTCACCACCTTCGGATTTGTGCCTTCGAAGTTGTTGACTTTTATGGCACCGGAAGGATAGACCTCCTCGATAACGTAAGGACCTTCCATTTAGAGAGAAGTTTTCCTACAAAAAATCTTAAACAAGAGTTGTATAGCATACATAATCACCTACATTAAACTCACGCTTTTGTATCCTTTTGTCATGCCATCTTTTAACTTTTTCTTTAAACAATTTGCATTCTTATAGGCTTGGGTTCTCCATTCATCAAGTGAGCTAATGTCAAATAACCTCTTCTCACCGGCAAGTTTGAAATCATAGTTGAGCTCTTTAATGGCCCAATATGCCTTATGTTCTAGTTCGAGAGGTAAGTGACATGCTTTTCCATAAACCATTTTATACGGGGACATACCCATAGGATTTTTATATGCAGTTATGTAGGCCCATAATGCATTATCAAGTTTCTTGGACCAATTCTTTCTAGATCTATTAACAGTCTTTTGCAAAATTAATTTGAGCTCTCTATTGCTCAATTCTACTTGACCACTAGACTGTGGGTGATAAGGAGATGCAATTCTATGATTAACATCATATTTAGCAAGCATTTTACGGAAAGCACCATGAATAAAATGTGAACCACCATCAGTCATTAAATATCTAGGGACTCCAAACCTCGGAAAAATAACTTCTTTAAGCATTTTAATAGATGTGTTATGATCAGCACTACTAGTTGGAATAGCTTCTACCCACTTAGTAACGTAATCAACAGCAACTAAAATATGTGTATATCCATTGGAGGCAGGAAAAGGTCCCATACAATCAAAGCCCAAAACATCAAATGGTTCAATAACAAGTGAATAATTCATAGGCATTTCTTGACGTCTACCTATATTACCAATTCTTTGACATTCATCACAAGATAGAACAAACTTACGGGCATCCTTGAAGAGAGTAGGCCAATAAAAACCGGATTGCAATACCTTATGTGCAGTTCTATCTCCAGCGTGGTGTCCTCCATAAGCTTCGGAGTGACACTTGCGTAGGATCTGTTCCTGTTCATGCTCAGGTATACAACGTCTAATAACACCATCTACTCCTTCTTTATAAAGATGTGGGTCACCCCAAAAGTAATGTCTCAAATCATAGAAAAACCTTTTCTTTTGCTGGTATGTGAAACTAGGTGGTATAAATTTAGCAACAATGTAATTAGCATAATCGGCATACCATGGAGCAGTATGAGAAGCATTTATGACATTTAATTGTTCATCAGGAAAGCTATCATCAATAGGTGGTGGGTCATCAAGAACATTCTCTAACCTAGACAAGTTGTCTGCAACGGGGTTCTCAGCTCCCTTTATATCAATAATATGCAAATCAAATTCTTGTAGCAAGAGAACCCATCTAATAAGTCTCGGTTTAGCATCTTTCTTTTCCATATGATATTTAATAGCAGCATGATCAGTGTGAATAGTTACTTTAGAATCAACAATATAAGGTCTGAACTTATCACAAGCAAATACGACTGCTAAGAATTCTTTTTCAGTAGTAGCATAATTTCTCTGAGCATTGTCTAGAGTTTTACTAGCATATTGAATAACATTTAATTTCTTATCAACTCTTTGCCCTAGAACAGCACCTACAGCATAATCACTAGCATCACACATAATTTCAAAAGGTAAATTCCAATCAGGTGGCTGAACGATAGGTGCAGAGATCAATGCTTTCTTAAGTATTTCAAATGCTTCTACACAATCATCATCAAAGACAAATGGTATATCTTTTTGTAACAAATTAGTCAGAAGCCGAGAAATTTTTGAGAAGTCCTTAATGAACCTCCTATAAAAACCGGCATGACCAAGGAAACTTCTTATACCTTTGATGTCCTTGGGACATGGCATCTTTTCAATAGCATCAACCTTGGCTTTATCAACTTCAATACCTCTTTCAGAAACTTTACACCCCAAGACAATACCTTCATTAACCATAAAGTGGCACTTCTCCTAGTTCAAGACAAGATTAGTTTCTTCACATCTCTGCAAAACTCGATCAAGGTTGCTCAAGCAATCATCAAAAGAGGATCCATAAACGGAGAAATCGTCCATGAAAACCTCACAAAAGTCAGAGAATATAGCCATCATGCATCTTTGAAAGGTAGCAGGTGTGTTACATAAACCAAAAGGCATACGTCTATAAGCAAAATTACCGAAAGGGCAAGTAAAAGTGGTCTTTGATTGATCATCGGCTGACACAGGTATTTGAAGAAACCAGAATAACCATCTAGAAAGCAAAAATGTGTATGTTTGGATAATCTTTCTAGCATTTGATCGATGAAAGGTAAGGGGTAATGATCTTTTTTAGTAGCTTTATTTAATTTGCGGAAATCAATTACCATTCAATAACCTGTAATAATTCTTTGCAGAATCAATTCATCTTTATCATTAGGAACGACAGTAATACCTCCCTTCTTAGGAACACAATGGACAGGACTTACCCACTGACTATCAGCAACGGGATAAATTATACCTGCCTCAAGGAGCTTTAGTATTTCCTTTCTTACCACTTCTTTCATCTTAGGATAGCCGTCGTTGGTGATCACGAACTGGTTTGGCATCTTTCTCCAAATTTATTTTATGTTGACATAGAGTGGGACTAATGCCCTTAAGATCATCAAGAGTATATCCAATAGCAGCGCGGTGCTTCTTCAGAGTTTTCAATAGTCTCTCTTCTTCATGCTCTGAAAGGTTAGCACTAATAATAACAGGATACATCTTTTTCTCATCAAGATAAGCATATTTAAGGGTATCAGGCAATGGTTTAAGCTCAAACACGGGATCACCCTTGGGTGGAGGAGGATCCCCTAGGATTTCAACAGGCAAATTGTGTTTCGGGATGGGTTCCTGTTTAAAGAATACTTCATCTATTTCCCTTCTTTCATTCATAAACATATCATTTTCATGGTCTAGCAAATATTGTTCTAAAGGATCATTAGGAGGTACGGCAATAGAAGTAAGACCAATAATTTCATCTCTACTAGTCAATTCCTCTTCACAGTGTTGTCTACGAAATTTAGAGAAATTAAACTCATGAGACATATCGTCCAAACCAATAGTAACAATATCCTTTTTGCAATCTATCCTAGCATTAACAATGTTCAAGAAGGGTCTACCAAATATAATGGGACAAAAACTATCTTGTGGGGAACCAAGAACAAGAAAATCAGCAAGATATTTAGTTTTCCCACACAAGACTTCAACATCTCTAACAATTCCCATGGGTGAGATAGTATCTCTATTGGCAAGTTTAATTGTGACATCAATATCTTCTAACTCAGTAGGTGCAATATCATGCATAATTTCTTTGTATAAGTCAATAGGTATTGCAGTAGCACTAGCACCCATATCACATAAGCCATGATAACAATGATCTCCTATTTTAACAGAAATAACAGGCATGCCTACCACAGGTCTATGTTTATCTTTAGCACACGGTTTAGCAATTCTAGCAGTTTCATCACAGAAATAAATAACATGCCCATCAATATTTTTTTGACAGAAAGACTGTAAGGGAACCCCCTACAGTATAATTGGTGCAACAACCCCAAATTGCAAGTACCATGCCTTGAACATGGGTGGGTGGGAAGGCATCAGCCCCTTTCCACCACTAGGCTATGCCTTAGTCTGCCATGCCCATCAATATTATCAGCCAAGAGATCTTTAACTATAGCAATATTAGGTTCAACTTTAACTTGCTCAGGAGGTGTATAGGTTCTAATATTGCTTTTACGAACCACAGTTGAAGCTTTAGCATGATCTTTTATCCTAACAGGAAAAGGTGGTTTCTCAATATAAGAAGTAGGAACAATAGGATCATTATAAGTGATAGTCTTTTCTTCAACTTTAATAGGTGCAGCTACTTTTACTTCTATGGGAGGATGATATTTAAACCACTTCTCCTTAGGGAGATCAACGTGAGCAGCAAAAGATTCACAGAAAGAAGCTACTATCTCAGAGTCAAGTCCATATTTAGTGCTAAATTTACGTAAAACATCGGGATCCATAAAAGATTTAACACAATCAAACTTAGGTGTCATACCTGACTCCTTACCTTCATCGAGATCCCAATCTTCAGAGTTGCGTTTAATTCTTTCCAATAAATCCCATTTGAATTCAATAGTCTTCATCATAAAAGAGCCAGCACAAGAAGTATCGAGCATGGTGCGATTGTTATCAGAAAGCCGAGCATAAAAGTTTTGAATAATTATTTATCTTGGGAGCTCATGATTGGGGCATGAATATAACATTGATTTAAGCCTCCCCCAAGCTTGAGCGATGCTTTCTCCTTCGTGAGGCTAAAAATTATATATATAATTGATCACGATGAACAAGATGCATAGGATAAAGGGAAGACCTTCTTAATAACATCATCGGGCACACCTGCAAGCTTAAATAATCCACAAACTTCATCCACATATATTAGGTGCTCATCGGGATGCATTGTTCCGTCTCCTGCAAAAGGATTAGCTAGCAGTTTTTCTATCATACCCGAAGGAATCTCAAAGTAGACATTTTCATTTTCAGTAGGTTCAGTAGGTTGAGGAGCAACTCTTTGCTCTACTGGTCGGGGTGAAGATACCCCGAACAAACCTCTCAGAGGATTACTTTCCATAGTAACAAGTGACAATAAATTTCAGCACACTATATAAATTTTTTCCTTACCATAGGCGCTTCACTCCCCGGCAACGGCGCCAGAAAAGAGTCTTGATGACCCACAAGTATAGGGGATCTATCGTAGTCCTTTCGATAAGTAAGAGTGTCGAACCCAACGAGGAGCGGAAGGAAATGATAAGCGGTTTTCAGCAAGGTATTCTCTGCAAGCACTGAAATTATCGGCAACAGATAGTTTTGTGATAAAATAATTTGTAACGAGCAACAAGTAACAAAAGTAAATGAAGTGCAGCAAGGTGGCCCAATCTTTTTTGTAGCAAAGGATAAGCCAGGAAAAACTCTTATATAGAGAAAAGCGCTCCCGAGGACACATGGGAATTATCGTCAAGCTAGTTTTCATCATGTTCATATGATTCGCGTTTGGTACTTTGATAATTTGATATGTGGGTGGACCGGTGCTTGGGTGCTGCCCTTACTTGGACAAGCATCCCACTTATGATTAACTCCTATTGCAAGCATCCGCAACTACAAAAGAAGTATTAAGGTAAACCTAACCGTAGCATGAAAGATATGGATCCAAATCAGCCCCTTACGAAGCAACGCATAAACTAGGGTTTAAGCTTCTGTCACTCTAGCAACCCATCATCTACTTATTACTTCCCAATGCCTTCCTCTAGGCCCAAATAATGGTGAAGTTTCATGTAGTCGACGTTCACATAACACCACTAGAGGAGAGACAACATACATCTCATCAAAATATCGAACGAATACCAAATTCACATGACTATTAATAGCAAGACTTCTCCCATGTCCTCAGGAACAAACGTAACTACTCACAAAGCATATTCATGTTCATAATCAGAGGAGTATTAATATGCATATAGGATCTGAACATATGATCTTCCACCAAATAAACCAACTAGCATCAACTACAAGGAGTAATCAACACTACTAGCAACCTACAGGTACCAATCCCAGACTTAGGGACAAGAATTGGATACAAGAGATGAACTAGGGTTTGAGAGGAGATGGTGCTGGTGAAGATGTTGATGGAGATTGGCCCCCTCCCGCTGAGAGGAGCGTTGGTGATGACGATGGTGATGATTTCCCCCTCCCGGAGGGAAGTGTCCCCGGCAGAACAGCTCTGCCGGAGCCCTAGATTGGTTCCGCCAAGGTTCCGCCTCGTGGCGGCGGAGTCTCGTCCCGCAAGCTTTCTTGTGATTTTTCTTCGGACGAAAGACTTCATATAGCAGAAGATGGGCACCGGAGGGACAACAGGGGCCCACGAGGCAGGGGGCGCGCCCAGGGGAGTAGGGAGCGCCCCCCACCCTCGTGGCCAGGGTGTGGGGCCCCCTCTGGTATTTCTTCCGCTCAGTATTTTTTATTATTTCCAAAAATAATTTTCGTGGAGTTTCAGGACTTTTGGAGTTGTGCAGAAAAGGTCTCTAATATTTGCTCCTTTTCCAGCCCAGAATTCCAGCTGCCGGCATTCTCCCTCCTTATGTAAACCTTGTAAAATAAGAGAGAATAGGCATAAGTACTGTGACATAATGTGTAATAACTGTTGGAAATATGCCCTAGAGGCAATAATAAATGGTTATTATTATATTTCTTTGTTCATGGTAATTGTCTATTATTCATGCTATAATTGTATTGTCCGGAAATCGTAAAACATGTGTGAATACATAGACCACAACGTGTCCCTAGTAAGCCTCTAGTTGACTAGCTCGTTGATCAACAGATAGTCATGGTTTCCTGACTATGGACATTGGATGTCATTGATAACGGGATCACATCATTAGGATAATGATGTGATGGACAAGACCCAATCCTAAGCATAGCATAAAAGATCGTGTAGTTTCGTTTGCTAGAGCTTTTTCCAATGTCAAGTATCTTTTCCTTAGACCATGAGATCGTGCAACTCCCGGATACCGTAGGAGTGCTTTGGGTGTGCCAAACGTCACAACGTAACTGGGTGACTATAAAGGTGCACTACGGGTATCTCCGAAAGTGTCTGTTGGGTTGGCACGGATCGAGACTGGGATTTGTCACTCCGTGTGACGGAGAGGTATCTCTGGGCCAACTCGGTAATGCATCATCATAATGAGCTCAATGTGACTAAGGCGTTAGTCACGGGATCATGCATTGCGGTACGAGTAAAGAGACTTGCCGGTAACGAGATTGAACAAGGTATTGGGATACCGACGATCGAATCTCGGGCAAGTAACATACCATTTGACAAAGGGAATTGCATACGGATTGATTGAATCCTCGACACCGTGGTTCATCCGATGAGATCATCGTGGAACATGTGGGAGCCAACATGGGTATCCAGATCCCGCTGTTGGTTATTGACCGGAGAGGCGTCTCGGTCATGTCTGCATGTCTCCCGAACCCGTAGGGTCTACACACTTAAGGTCCGGTGATGCTAGGGTTGTAGAGATATATGTATGCGGAAACCCGAAAGTTGTTCGGAGTCCCGGATGAGATCCCGGACGTCACGAGAGGTTCCGGAATGGTCCGGAGGTGAAGAATTATATATAGGAAGTCCAGTTTCGGCCACCGGGAAAGTTTCGGGGGTTACCGGTATTGTACCGGGACCACCGGAAGGGTCCCGGGGGTCCACCGGGTGGGGCCACCTATCCCGGAGGGCCCCGTGGGCTGAAAGTGGAAGGGAACCAGCCCTTAGTGGGCTGGGGCGCCCCCCTTGGACCTCCCCCCATGCGCCTAGGGTTGGGAACCCTAGGGGGGAGTTCCCCCTTGCCTTGGGGGGGCAAGGCAACCCCTTCCCCCCTTGTGGCCGCCACCCCCCCTTGAGATCCCATCTCTTGGGGCCGGCGCCCCCCCCAGGGGGCCTATATAAAGGGGGGGAGGGAGGGAGGGCAGCAACACACAGCCTTGGGCACCTCCCTCCTCCCCTGCAACACCTCTCTCTCTCTCGCAGAAGCTTGGCGAAGCCCTGCCGGAGACCCGCTACATCCACCACCACGCCGTCGTGCTGTTGGATCTCCATCAACCTCTCCTTCCCCCTTGCTGGATCAAGAAGGAGGAGACGTCGCTGCACCGTACGTGTGTTGAACGCGGAGGTGCCGTCTGTTCGGCACTCGGTCATCGGTGATTTGGATCACGACGAGTACGACTCCGTCATCCATGTTCATTGAACGCTTCCGCTCGCGATCTACAAGGGTATGTAGATGCACTCCCTTCCCCTCGTTGCTAGTATACTCCATAGATGCATCTTGGTGAACGTAGGAAAATTTTAAAATTATGCTACGATTCCCAACAGTGGCATCATGAGCCAGGTTTATGCGTAGTTACTATGCACGAGTAGAACACAAAGAAGTTGTGGGCGTTGAGTTTACCAATTCTTCTTGCCGCTACTAGTCGTTTCTTGTTTTGGCGGCATTGTAGGATGAAGCGGCCCGGACCGACCTTACACGTACGCTTACGTGAGACAGGTTCCACCGATTGACATGCACTAGTTGCATAAGGTGGCTAGCGGGTGTCTGTCTCTCCTACTTTAGTCGGAACGGATTCGATGAAAAGGGTCCTTATGAAGGGTAAATAGAAATTGGCAAATCACGTTGTGGTCATACGTAGGTAAGAAAACGTTCTTGCTAGAAACCTACAAACCACGTAAAAACTTGCAACAACAATTAGAGGACGTCTAACTTGTTTTTGCAGCAAGTGATATATGTGATATGATATGGCCAGAAGATGTGATGAATGATATATGTGATGTATGAGATTGATCATATTCTTGTAATAGGAATCACGACTTGCATGTCGATGAGTATGACAACCGGCAGGAGCCATAGGAGTTGTCTTTATTATTTTGCATGACCTGCGTGTCATTGAATAACGCCATGTAAATTACTTTACTTTGTTGCTAAACGCGTTAGCCATAGAAGTAGAAGTAATCGTTGGCGTGACGACTTCATGAAGACACAATGATGGAGATCATGATGATGGAGATCATGGTGTCATGTCGGTGACGAATATGATCATGGTGCCCCGAAGATGGAGATCAAAGGAGCATGATGATATTGGCCATATCATGTCACTATTTGATTGCATGTGATGTTTATCATGTTTTTGCATCTTATTTGCTTAGAACGACGGTAGTAAGTAAGATGATCCCTTATAATAATTTCAAGAAAGTGTTCACCCTAACTGTGCACCGTTGCGAAGGTCCGTTGTTTCGAAGCACCACGTGATGATCGGGTGTGATAGATTCTAACGTTCGAATACAACGGGTGTTGATGAGCCTAGCATGTACAGGCATGGCCTCGGAACACACGCAATACACTTAGGTTGACTTGACGAGCCTAGCATGTACAGACATGGCCTCGGAACACGGAGGACCGAAAGGTCGAGCATGAGTCGTATGGAAGATACGATCAACATGGAGATGTTCACCGATCTTGACTAGTCCGTCTCACGTGATGATCGGACACGGCCTAGTTAAACTCGGATCATGTTTCACTTAGATGACGAGAGGGATGTCTATCTGAGTGGGAGTTCATTAAATAATTTGATTATATGAACTTAATTATCATGAACTTAGTCTAAAATCTTTACACTATGTATTGTAGATCAAATGGCCCACGTTGTCCTAAATTTCAACGTGTTCCTAGAGAAAACCAAGCTGAAAGATGATGGCAGCAACTATACGGACTGGGTCCGGAACCTGAGGATCATCCTCATAGCAGCCAAGAAAGATTATGTCTTAGAAGCACCGCTAGGTGAAGCACCAATCCCAGAGAACCAAGACGTTATGAATGCTTGGCAGCAGCATGCTGATGATTACTCCCTCGTTCAGTGCGGCATGCTTTACAGCTTAGAACCGGGTCTCCAAAAGCGTTTTGAGAAACATGGAGCATATGAGATGTTCGAGGAGCTGAAACTGGTTATTCAAGCTCATGCCCGGGTCGAGAGATATGAAGTCTCCGACAAGTTCTTCAGCTGTAAAATGGAGGAGAACAGTTCTGTTAGTGAGCACATACTCAGAATGTCTGGGTTGCACAATCGCTTGTCTCAGCTGGGAGTTAATCTCCCGGATGACGCGGTCATTGACAGAATCCTCCAGTCGCTTCCACCAAGCTACAAGAGCTTTGTGATGAACTACAATATGCAGGGGATGGAAAAGACCATTCCCGAGGTATATTCAATGCTGAAATCAGCGGAAGGGGAGATCAGAAAAGAACATCAAGTGTTGATGGTGAATAAAACCACTAAGTTCAAGAAGGGCAAGGGTAAGAAGAACTTCAAGAAGGACGGCAAGGGAGTTGCCGCGCCCGGTAAACCAGTTACTGGGAAGAAGTCAGAGAATGGACCCAAGCCCGAGACTGAGTGCTTTTATTGCAAGGGAAGTGGTCACTGGAAGCGGAACTGCCCCAAATATTTAGCGGACAAGAAGAAGGCCGGCAACACCCAAGGTATATGTGATATACAAGTAATTGATGTGTACCTTACCAGTACTCGTAGTAGCTCCTGGGTATTTGATACCGGTGCGGTTGCTCATATTTGTAACTCAAAGCAGGAACTACGGAATAAACGGAGACTGGCAAAGGACGAGGTGACGATGCGCGTCGGGAATGGTTCCAAAGTCGATGTGATCGCCGTTGGCACGCTACCTCTGCATCTACCCACGGGATTAGTTTTAAACCTCAATAATTGTTATTTAGTGCCAGCTTTGAGCATGAACATTGTATCTGGATCTCGTTTAATTCGAGATGGCTACTCATTTAAATCTGAGAATAATGGTTGTTCTATTTATTTGAGAGATATGTTTTATGGTCATGCCCCGCTGGTCAATGGTTTATTTTTGATGAATCTCGAACGTGATGTTACACATGTTCATAGTGTGAATACCAAAAGATGTAAAGTTGATAACGATAGTCCCACATACTTGTGGCACTGCCGCCTTGGTCACATTGGTGTCAAGCGCATGAAGAAGCTCCATGCAGATGGACTTTTGGAGTCTCTTGATTACGAATCATTTGACACGTGCGAACCATGCCTCATGGGTAAGATGACCAAGACTCCGTTCTCCGGAACAATGGAACGAGCAACCAACTTATTGGAAATCATACATACCGATGTGTGTGGTCCAATGAGTGTTGAGGCTCGCGGAGGATATCGTTATGTTCTCACTCTCACTGATGATTTAAGTAGATATGGGTATGTCTACCTAATGAAACACAAGTCTGAAACCTTTGAAAAGTTCAAGGAATTTCAGAGTGAAGTTGAGAATCAACGTGACAGGAAAAAAAATTCTTACGATCAGATCGTGGTGGAGAATATTTAAGTCACGAATTTGGTACACACTTAAGGAAATGTGGAATAGTTTCACAACTCATGCCGCCTGGAACACCTCAGAGAAATGGTGTGTCCGAACGTCGTAATCGCACTCTATTGGATATGGTGCAATCTATGATGTCTCTTACCGATTTACCGCTCTCATTTTGGGGTTATGCTTTAGAGACTGCCACATTCACTTTAAATAGGGCACCGTCTAAATCCGTTGAGACGACACCGTATGAATTATGGTTTGGGAAGAAACCTAAGCTGTCGTCTCTAAAAGTTTGGGGATGCGATGCTTATGTCAAGAAACTTCAACCTGAAAAGCTCGAACCCAAGTCGGAAAAATGCGTCTTCATAGGATACCCTAAGGAAACTATTGGGTATACCTTCTACCTCAGATCCGAGGGCAATATCTTCGTTGCCAAGAACGGGTCCTTTCTGGAGAAGGAGTTTCTCTCGAAAGAATTGAGTGGGAGGAAAGTGGAACTTGATGAGGTGATAGTCACCCCTTCCGAACCGGAAAGTAGCGCAGCGCGGGAAGATGTTCCTGTGGTGCCTGCACCGACTGGGGAGGAAGTTAATGATGATGATCATGAAGCTTCGGATCAAGTTACTACTGAACTTCGTAGGTCCACAAGGACACGTTCCGCACCAGAGTGGTACGGCAACCCTGTCCTAGAAATCATGTTGTTAGACAACGATGAACCTTCGAACTATGAAGAAGCGATGGCGGGCCCGGATTCCGATAAATGGCTAGAAGCCATGAAATCCGAGATAGGATCCATGTATGAAAACAAAGTATGGACTTTGACTGACTTGCCCGATGAGCGGCGAGCCATAGAAAACAAATGGATCTTTAAGAAGAAGACGGACGCAAATGGTAATGTGACCATCTACAAAGCTCGACTTGTCGCTAAGGGTTATCGACAAGTTCAAGGGGTTGACTACGATGAGACTTTCTCACCCGTAGCGAAGCTGAAGTCCGTCCGAATCATGTTAGCAATTGCCGCATACTATGATTATGAGATATGGCAGATGGACGTCAAAACGGCATTCCTTAACGGCTTCCTTAAGGAAGAGTTGTATATGATGCAGCCGGAAGGTTTTGTCGATCCTAAGAATGCTAACAAAGTATGCAAGCTCCAACGCTCAATCTATGGGCTGGTGCAAGCATCTCGGAGTTGGAACATTCGCTTTGATGAGATGATCAAAGCGTTTGGGTTCACACAGACTTATGGATAAGCCTGTGTTTACAAGAAAGTGAGTGGGAGCTCTGTAGCATTTCTCATATTATATGTGGATGACATATTATTGATGGGAAATGATATAGAATTCTTGGAAAGTATAAAGGCCTATTTGAATAAGTGTTTTTCAATGAAGGACCTTGGAGAAGCTGCTTATATATTAGGCATCAAGATCTATAGAGATAGATCAAGACGCCTCATTGGTCTTTCACAAAGTACATACCTTGACAAGATATTGAAGAAGTTCAATATGGATCAGTCCAAGAAGGGGTTCTTGCCTGTATTGCAAGGTGTGCAATTGAGCACGGCTCAATGCCCGACCACGGCAGAAGATATAGAAGAGATGAGTGTCACCCCCTATGCCTCGGCCATAGGGTCTATTATGTATGCCATGCTGTGTACCAGACCTGATGTAAACCTTGCCGTAAGTTTGGTAGGAAGGTACCAAAGTAATCCCGGCAAGGAACACTGGACAGCGGTCAAGAATATCCTGAAGTACCTGAAGAGGACTAAGGATATGTTTCTCGTTTATGGAGGTGACGAAGAGCTCGTCGTAAACGGTTACGTCGACGCTAGCTTCGACACAGATCTGGATGACTCGAAGTCACAGACCGGATACGTGTATATTTTGAATGGAGGAGCAGTAAGCTGGTGCAGTTGCAAGCAAAGCGTCGTGGCGGGATCTACATGTGAAGCGGAGTACATGGCAGCCTCGGAGGCAGCACAGGAAGCAGTCTGGATGAAGGAGTTCATTACCAACCTAGGGGTGATTCCCAATGCATCGGGCCCAATGACTCTCTTCTGTGACAACACTGGAGCTATTGCCCTTGCGAAGGAGCCCAGGTTTCACAGGAAGACCAGGCATATCAAGCGTCGCTTCAACTCCATTCGTGAAAGTGTTCAAAATGGAGACATAGATATTTGTAAAGTACACACGGACCTGAATGTAGCAGATCCGTTGACTAAACCTCTCCCTAGGGCAAAACATGATCAACACCAGGACGCAATGGGTGTTCGATTCATCACAATGTAACTAGATTATTGACTCTAGTGCAAGTGGGAGACTGTTGGAAATATGCCCTAGAGGCAATAATAAATGGTTATTATTATATTTCTTTGTTCATGGTAATTGTCTATTATTCATGCTATAATTGTATTGTCCGGAATTCGTAATACATGTGTGAATACATAGACCACAACGTGTCCCTAGTAAGCCTCTAGTTGACTAGCTCGTTGATCAACAGATAGTCATGGTTTCCTGACTATGGACATTGGATGTCATTGATAACAGGATCACATCATTAGGAGAATGATGTGATGGACAAGACCCAATCCTAAGCATAGCATAAAAGATCGTGTAGTTTCGTTTGCTAGAGCTTTTTCCAATGTCAAGTATCTTTTCCTTAGACCATGAGATCGTGCAACTCCCGGATACCGTAGGAGTGCTTTGGGTGTGCCAAACGTCACAACGTAACTGGGTGACTATAAAGGTGCACTACGGGTATCTCCGAAAGTGTCTGTTGGGTTGGCACGGATCGAGACTGGGATTTGTCACTCCGTGTGACGGAGAGGTATCTCTGGGCCAACTCGGTAATGCATCATCATAATGAGCTCAATGTGACTAAGGCGTTAGTCACGGGATCATGCATTGCGGTACGAGTAAAGAGACTTGCCGGTAACGAGATTGAACAAGGTATTGGGATACCGACGATCGAATCTCGGGCAAGTAACATACCGTTTGACAAAGGGAATTGCATACGGATTGATTGAATCCTCGACACCGTGGTTCATCCGATGAGATCATCGTGGAACATGTGGGAGCCAACATGGGTATCCAGATCCCGCTGTTGGTTATTGACCGGAGAGGCGTCTCGGTCATGTCTGCATGTCTCCCGAACCCGTAGGGTCTACACACTTAAGGTCCGGTGACGCTAGGGTTGTAGAGATATATGTATGCGGAAACCCGAAAGTTGTTCGGAGTCCCGGATGAGATCCCGGACGTCACGAGAGGTTCCAGAATGGTCCGGAGGTGAAGAATTATATATAGGAAGTCCAGTTTCGGCCACCGGGAAAGTTTCGGGGGTTACCGGTATTGTACCGGGACCACCGGAAGGGTCCCGGGGGTCCACCGGGTGGGGCCACCTATCCCGGAGGGCCCCGTGGGCTGAAAGTGGAAGGGAACCAGCCCTTAGTGGGCTGGGGCGCCCCCCTTGGGCCTCCCCCCATGCGCCTAGGGTTGGGAACCCTAGGGGGGAGTTCCCCCTTGCCTTGGGGGGCAAGGCAACCCCTTCCCCCCTTGTGGCCGCCGCCCCCCTTGAGATCCCATCTCTTGGGGCCGGCGCCCCCCCCAGGGGGCCTATATAAAGGGGGGAGGGAGGGAGGGCAGCAACACACAGCCTTGGGCACCTCCCTCCTCCCCTGCAACACCTCTCTCTCTCTCTCGCAGAAGCTTGGCGAAGCCCTGCCGGAGACCCGCTACATCCACCACCACGCCGTCGTGCTTTTGGATCTCCATCAACCTCTCCTTCCCCCTTGCTGGATCAAGAAGGAGGAGACGTCGCTGCACCGTACGTGTGTTGAACGCGGAGGTGCCGTCCGTTCGGCACTCGGTCATCGGTGATTTGGATCACGGCGAGTACGACTCCGTCATCCACGTTCATTGGAACGCTTCCGCTCGCGATCTACAAGGGTATGTAGATGCACTCCTTTCCCCTCGTTGCTAGTAGACTCCATAGATGCATCTTGGTGAGCGTAGGAAAATTTTAAATTATGCTACGATTCCCAACAATAACAGCCCATAATGCAATAAATATCAATATAAAAGCATGATGCAAAATGGACGTATCACAACTCATGTCTATGTTTAGGAAACCTTAACCATCTTTGATCAACGAGCTAGTCTAGTAGAGGCTCACTAGGGACACGGTATTTGTTTATGTATCCACACATGTATTTTTAAGTTTTCGGTTAATACAATTCTAGCATGAATAATAAACCTTTATCATGATTAAGGAAATACAATAATAACAATTTTATTATTGCCTCTAGGGCATATTTCCTTCAGTATCACGACCCTTTATCAATTCCCTCCACACCTGACTTGGGTGACCGCCAAGAGTTGCACGCAAAATTGTACCATTGGGATAATATATGCTTTTCAGAAGTCGAGCACAAAGTGACTCCGGTGATTGTAACAAGCGACAAGCCTGTCTGGCCAACATAGCCATATTGAATAGCTCAAAATCCTTGAAACCAGGTCCGCCCATGCCTTTCGGTCCCGTCATTGTTTTATAGGAAACCTAGTATGGTTTGCACTTGCCTTCTTTACTTCCCCACCAGAATTTTCTGATTAGCATATTCAAATGCTCACATAAGCCTTGTGGAAGTTTAAAACAAGATATAGAATAAATAGGCACTGCATGTGCAACTGCTTCCGTTAGGACTTCCTTCCCTGCTGCGGGCATGATGTTCACTATCCATCCCTGTATTTCATAGGTGATCTTTAAGATATTTGGATGCTCGTTTCTTAGAGCCACTAGTGTCGGAAGGCATCCCCAAATATTTCTCCTTAAGCGTCTCATTTGGCACTTGCAGTATGGTCTTGATCTCATTGCGGGTATTCTCCGGGACCCCTTTGCTGAAGAAGATTGAGGATTTATTAGAAATTATTTGTTGTCCTGCTGCCTGACAGTATGTATCCAGAACAGGTTTACCTCATTAGCACCTACACTATTTTCTTTGAAAAACAATAGGCTGTCATCAGCAAATAAAAGATGATTTACTAGTGGCACTGATGGTGCCACTTGCAAACCATTCAAATTGGATGACCCACTTCTTGATTTTAGGAGGCACGACAGGCCTGTTGCTAACAAAAACAAGTATGGGGATATTGGGTCCCCTTATCTGATTTCTCATGCAGTTTAAACTCCTCAAGCTTCTTGCTATTAAAATGGATATATTTTTTACAGTAGTCACCAAACTCATGACAATACTTACCCATCTCTCTCAGAATCCCATCTTGACCATAATTGCATGTAGGTATGGCCATTAGGATCCCGAGCGAACATCGTCCCAAGCGACCACCCTTTGTTGGGCCAGGCCAAGTAAGCCTTCGCGTGAGCGCCAGGGAGGAGATCTAGCGCTAAAGGCGCCACATAGGACCACCTCTCGCTTATAGCGAGAAGGCGTATCCCCTCATCCTAAATGGGCCAGCCCATAATCACGCATGCACACATGAGCATGAACATTAGTTTGTTAAATATATTTCAAAAATATTCTAATTACGTATACTTAGAAAATTAATTTATTTGAATTTTTAAAATGTACACCGTGTCAAGAACATTTATTCGTACTGTTTAAAAAATATTTGTATCATTCATAAATTTGTTCCTGACATTTAAAAATTATTCACATGTTAAAAAACGATCATGGTAATATACAAAAATGTTTAAACAATGTAGCAACCTACGTTCGCTTAGTTAAAAAATATTTCATACCATCCAAAATTGTTCGTGACATTTTAAAAAATGTCACAGTTTAAAAAATGATCATGATATTTTATAAAAGTGTTTATAAAATGCAAAACTTTGTGACTAGAAAATAGTTTTTACCATCCATAAAACTGTCATGACATTTTTTAAAATGTTCATGTTTTTTTTACAGCATTGTATTGAAAAACATGTTTATATAATGTCACAAATGTTTACATAAGTTTATAAAAAGGTTTGCTACCATTCAAAAACATGTACGTGCCATTTTAAAAAGGTTTCACAGTTTGCAAAAAATATGTTCATGATTTTTGATAATGGTAATATAATGTGAAAAAATGTGGTTGGTCTCAAAATGTGTGCCGCGGGCGCGTGCAAGTGTGGTTGGTCTCAGAATGGTCAATGCAAGGCAACGAGGAGAAACGACAACTATGAACGTATGCAAATTTTGAAAAAAGACGGCAACAGAGTGCCGACACAATGCAGATGACGCGATGATGAATGCAACAAACAAATAATTAACGCGGCTATCACGAAAATATAAAAGGCAACTGGAGCGTCGGTCTCGGATTGTTACGGCTATGTCTTTATGGGCCACCGTTGTACCTTTATTGAGGCAGATACGAGTCAGCATAAGGGCATCGATATTCCGTTATTGATGCAACTATGAGAATGAGAGACCAGCGGGTTATTGTGGAGATGGATTGCTCTACTCTAGTTGACCCGTGGCATGACTCGGGTGTCCTCCGGTCAATGATGCACATATGATAAGAAAATCAAGCAGATGTCCGAGTCTTTCCAGGGTTTGAGGCTTATTTGGATTCGTTGTGAAGCAAACTGGGCGGCGCACCGTTGTGCTAATGAAGCTCTTAGCATTTTTTTTTTACATGCTTTGATGTAATTCCTAAATTTCTGACTAGAACCATTCAGTTAGATTGTAATCTCTTGTTAGTTTAATAAAGACAACCCTGAATCAAAACTTTGACGCTTATTTTAGATAGGAAAAAGTCCATTTTAAACCCTGAATTCGTAGAGGTTCGGCGAAACAAACTCTCAAGTCGAAATCCCGGTCGATTGCACCCTGAACTATGCAATCCCGGTCTAAACTGAACCCAGGAGTCGTTTGGCAAACCAGGATCAACGACGTGTCACAGGATGGCCGGGATTGGTGCCATTTCGCCGCACTGTTCCCCATTGGGCCGGCCCGCTTTAGTTTTCTTTTTCCTTCTTTTAAAACGCGCCCTGCTGCTGTTAGTCGACGGAAGTAACCACCTGGACAGCACATCATTGTTCACATTATCCCTGTTTCTTCTTTTTCTTCTTTCTTTTTCTGTTCTTTTTATTTATATTTTTCGTTTTTAATTTTTTGTTAAATTCGTGGACATCTTAGTAGGGAATACCAAAGGAAAAAAAACCTCGTGAACCAATTTTTCAAAAGGAAAAAAAGGCCGCAATTTTTTTATAAAAATTTCACGGATTTAGAAATAAATTCAAATGTTTTCAAAAGAAGTTCACAAATTTTCAAAAGAAAAGTTCTCGGAATTTTGAAAAAAGTTGTAAAAATGAAAAGAGTCCGTGGATTTGAAAAAAGTCCACGGATTCAAAAAAAGTCCACGAGTTATGTAAAAAGTTTCACGCATTAGATAAAAACGAAAAAAAAGCTAAGAAATTGGAATAAATTATTCACAAGAGGTGAGGTGGCGTGGTTGGTAAGGACAGTTTTTGCACCAAAAAGGGGAGGTTGCAAGTTCAAAACATCTTATGTGCACACCTTTTTTTAGCAGTGTAACAGAAAAAAGACATTTTAACAGGCAAAAAAATACAAATTCATTGAAAAGTTAGTCAACTTGAAAAGTTCATCAAATTTAGAAAATTTTCATTATTTTGAAAACAAGTTCATTGAATTTGAAAAAGTTCATGAATTCAAAAGATTCGGAAAAAAGTTCACAGAAACGAAAAAAATTCATAAACTCGAGAAAAGTTCACGAAATTGAAAAAAGAAGAAAAATGGCACAAAAAAGCAAACAAGCTGGAATCTAGCACAAAAAAATGATCGTTATTAAAAATAGAATGAAAGAATAAACTATCACGAAGCGGATGTTTTCCTGGATGGTTAGCGCGCTCGTACATTGCATGTGAGGTGCTGGGTTCGAAACGTCATGGCGCGCGTTTTTTGAAACGTTTTGCAGAAAAAGTAAAGAAAAAAGAGTATGATGGGCCGGCCCAGTGCGCGCTGTGGTCAACATCGCTGCTGCTTGGCCCGCGAGCCAGACAAATCCCTGCCACGTCAGCGTTTTTATGTATCAAACCATGTCAAGGTTCGATTTAGACTGGGATTGCATAGTTCAGGGTGCAATCGACCGAGATTTCAACTTAAGGGTTCATTTCGCCAAACCTCTACGAGTTTAGGGTTTAAAATGAACTTTTTCCTTTTAGATAAGAGGGAGTAGCCACCAGCCATTCTCCCAACTGCCACCACACCCAAAACGCAACACCATTCAGCCCACCAAACCATTTCCAGCGCCAGAAAAGAGCTGTTCAATTTTCTCTCTGGTTGTTCAGTCTAGCGTCGCCGTCGGTTAGCCATAGCCAACCCACGGCGGCCGGCCGGCCAAGCCCACGACTGCGACCATGATGGATGGACAGGTGACACCGGGAATATTTAACCAACAAAACTCTAGCTTAATCAAACGGAATGATCCTTCCGCCGCGGCATAATGCTGCACCTTTTAGATAAGAGGGAGTAGCCACCAGCCATTCTCCCAACTGCCACCACACCCAAACCGCAACACCATTCAGCCCACCAAACCATTTCCAGCGCCAGAAAAGAGCTGTTCAATTTTCTCTCTGGTTGTTCAGTCTAGCGTCGCCGTCGGTTAGCCATAGCCAACCCACGGCGGCCGGCCGGCCAAGCCCACGACTGCGACCATGATGGATGGACAGGTGACACCGGAAATATTTAACCAACAAAGCTCTAGCTTAATCAAACGGAATGATCCTTCCGCCGCGGCATAATGCTGCACCTTGAATTCCCCGCCAGCTTCCCCTTCCTCGGCCAGGTCGCGCCGGCGCCTTCCGATTCCCTTCACCTGCTTCCTCCCATCACCTCACGCCAATGCACCCACATCGCCGCGTCCCCGTCTGTCCCCGTCAGAACTACAATGGCGATCGAGACCCCGGCACCCGCATCCCCGACCGCCTGGCCCGCTTCCCCGACTGGCCGCACCCTCTCCGCGGCCTTCGCCGACGACCGCCGCCGGGAGGCCAGGCGCCGCGCCGTGCACCTCCTCCCGGGCTGCGGCAGGCCGCCGCAGCCGCGCTCCAATCTCATCAACCGCGTGCTCCACCGATTCGGCGCCGCCTGCGTCCCTAAGAGCACCGCCGCCACCCCCACCCGGACGCCCCCGCTGCCTCGGCGGTCGTCAGTGTCGACGCCCCCGCGGCCTCGGCCGTCGTCGGCGTCGACGCCGCCCACGTCAACCCAGGTGCCGGCTCGCCTAGACCAGGCAGACGCGGAGAGAGTCGCCGCCAGGAGGCCTTTGAGGGAGAGAGAGGACGCCGCCGCCGTCGGACGAGAGCCGACGCCGCCGGTGTCCCAAGCCAGTGCCGTGGCGGCTACTGAAGTGGTTGCCAGCCTTGCGAGCAACTGGAGAAGCGATACCGCCACCACCGTCGGGAGAGGAGCAAACATCTGGGTGAGGGTTTCGCGCAAGCCGAAGTCGCCGCAGGTGGACTCTCCGCAGCTGTCAGTGGAATCAACAGCGGCGGCGGAGGATCAGTACGTGTGGGCGGACAGGTACCGGCCCAGTGTGCTCGGAGAATTCATCTGCAACAAGACTGTCGCCGATGAGCTCCACCGGATGGTTGCCACGCACCCTCCCACTTTAATCTTACACGAAATTACCATTGCTTTGTTTTCCAGATTTTTTTTAGGTATACCAGAACAATTACCATTGTTTTGAATTCCTTTGTCACTGTAAAACTGTAGCCAAGCACTCGAATGGGGTGATGAACTGATGATAGACACACTGTGATGACATGCTGAATTGGGATTTGAGACTGAATTTTGTGATAACTGCTGCATCCAGGTGACTGAACGCCAATGCAACCATTTCATATTTGAAGGGGCACAGTCGGTCGGGAAGAGAAGCATGGTGCTGGCCCTTTTAAGAGATGCTTTTGGTCCTGATAATCTCAAGGTCACTGTAGCCATCCTGTGAACAAATTACTACGGAGTACTTTTTATCCCGAGTTAAACCTCAGTACTCGGAAACTCATGATACCTTATTTGTATTGCCATTTCACAGATAGAGGAACTCACAAAGAGAATCGAGCTGAAGGTATGAATTGCAACTTGTAATGGCGCATTTCCTGTTTCACCAGTAACCTTATTATCGTGAAGAGGATAATATTCTTAAGTAATTTATAAAATGTAATTTATTCTGTACCGTCTTTCTGGTCAACTGTTTGATGTAGGGAGAAATCGCCAAACACATTGATGTTAAAGTGAAGATTTCAGATCATCACGTGGAGGTAAACTTGGCTGATTTACATGGCTATGAGAAGTATGTCATAACTACTTTGTTGAATGAGTCAATCCCACCACCGGACTTGATTTGCGATCATGCTAACTGCAAAGGTACATTCTAACACATCTCTGCCTCTCCTTTTGGCGGTACTGTTGTTAATCAACACAGGATTTTGAACAGCTGCCTATTCTTCGTTGATGTGAAATGACATATTAAAGCGTCAGTGGTTCATATATGCAGTGATTGTGGTCCATGATGCTGATAGGCTTTCGTCTGATCTTCAGCATTATGTCGGTTGGTTTTTGGGGAGGTATGCAGGTTGCAACAAAATTATTTTCAGCTGCTCCAGTTCTTCAAACCTTGATGCCGTTGAACATCTATGCAAGGTTGTCCGACTTAAACCACCTTCATTTGATGAGGTACATACTAGGTCTGTATGAATGATTTATCTTCTCTCCAGTGCTGGACAGTTTGATGAATACAGAATTTCTCTTAGATAATCAAGGTTCTAGAGTTCATTGCTACACAAGAAGGCATAGATTTGCCTCGTGGACTTGCCAGTAGAATTGCAGCTAGCGCGAGTAATAATCTCCGACAGGCAATACGCTCTTTTGAAGCTACATGGAAAGCAAAGTAAGCACATGGAATGATTTCCTCATTCATTTCATATTCAGATTGTAGAAATGCCATAATAGCAGTTCATTTTGAAACTGCAATGTGCCAGTGGTACAATATTCATTTTGAGTAGAAGGACTGATCCATCAAGGTGTGTTGTTTCTGTTGTAGCCATCATGCCACACAAGTTTCATCCACATCAGCATGCTTGCTTATAACTGTCAGTTTGCATTGTTATAATTACCGCCATGGGTACTGAATCATAGGGCTTTCCATATTCATAAACAATTCCCTTAACCAACACAGCTATCCATTCACGAAAGACCAACCCATTTTGACTGGATGGGAGGAGGAAATTTATGATGTTGCCAAAAAAATCATGGAGGAGCCAAGTCCAAAGCAGTAAGCTATCCCTTTCACTATGATGGTTTGCAATTCAGTAGCGCGCGAGTTTCTTTTTTGAACTTCAGAATAAAAACAGAAATTTTGCTGATATCACCTTTACACAGGCTGTATCTCATTCGGCGGAAGATCAGAAAAATGATTGAACATAATGTGTCACCTTATTTCATTTTCTGTGTAAGCTCTTCTCTGCCTTATGTTTCTGTGTTCTTTGCGATTCCAAGAGTCTGGCCGAGGTTCATTTTTGTCAGAGCTCATTACTGTTTGTGATGTTCCCTTTTGCTTTGCGATGCAGCACTTGGTTAATGAACTGAAAAGGGACAGGGATGAAGATTTTCAGAATAGCATCGATGAACTGGCACTGGAGTTGAACCAAGTGAGCCTGACTGCAAGCATTTCCTTGTATTAAGCTGGACTGCCCGCATATTAACTGATAATTGATTTTCCATTTGTGAACTAATCTACTTTGTACTGTGTGCTAATATATATTGCTTGCTTGCTTGTTTCAGAACCAGCAGTGCAAAGAATACAAATCTCAGGACACAATTTCTGACAAAAGAGCTATCAATATAGAAGGTTTCGCTGTTGAAGGCCCTGACCAAGGGGAAGCCATCCAATGCTTCATAAAGATTGAAGGTACAAGCAAAAACAAAAAAGTTCATTCAAGTGTGAACTGTGGTGTAAACTGACTATACTTTGCAATTGCAGAATTCACTGTGAGGTTCATGAGCTTCTACAGATCTTTAATAACGAAGAACTCAAGCAGAGGCGGTGTTCCTTCATGAAGAGGGTGGAATCACTCTCTCGATCAACAAATCCCCTGGCGCGAGCAAGTATTGTAGTAGTGTTGATAAATAAGCAGTGGTGTGCCCCTGAAGTCTGAATCAAAGCACCTCGCCGTTGCTTTGCATGTTAAAAAGGAAAACATACCTTTTTTATCCGCCCCGTTTGCGTGTATATGTGTGAATTGTGATTATGCATACAACTCTGTATACGTGTGAATTGTGATATTCCGGTTTGCACAAAAATCAGCTTAATATATAATAATTTGTGTGATCTGGGAATAATATCGTATGACTGTATATTAACAATGTTTTCCCCTTTCTCGAAAGGTATTCCTTGCCTGGTACTGGTGTAATGCATTGATACTAGACTTAGATGTGCAATACTTAGGGCACATCTAGATGTGCTTTAGCAAACCGTTGATAATATCAGGAACCCAAGTTTCCCCGTGTGCAAAAGTGCCATATTACTTGTGCTGTTATGCATAATGCTGAAGGAATCTCATTAGCATCTTTCATAGTGTAAAATTGCCCATGTCCTTGGTTTAGAACAGACTTGCTTAGTGTTTACCCAGGTCCAGCAGCCGTTCAGTCCCCTGTTCATCTTTTTTTATAGAAAAGGAGGATGACCCCCGGCCTCTGCATCTGGGAGATGCATACGGCCACTTTATTGATTATTCTCGAGGACCTTACAAAGTATTACAACAATATGCCTGGATCCACCATCTTGGCAACATATGCCGCTACTCCTATCCATACGATGAAGGGGTGCTAGCTGGGCCACTCAGACCACTCACCTAAGCCTAACATCAAAAGCCGGAAGCCCCAACCAAGCCACATACCGGGTCTGGGGCACAATCCAGTCAGACGCACTCGTGTGTCGTCGCCGCCATCTTCCACAGATCCGTCTTCAGATCATATTGAGGCATCTACCTTGTCTGGCCACTCAGCCATCGACGTCACCATGACGCCAGACAGCTACCTCTTCCTGCGCGAGTCCATCCCGCGCATCGGACGCCGAGCCTCCACAGCACCATGCCGCCGATAACCGCCGCCATCAATGTGTGAGATGAAGCACCGCTCCGCCGAGTCCGGCAGGGCTGCTGAAGACCAAGCACCGTGGAAGAAGGACTCCGAGGCAGAGCACATAGGCGGCAGAGCGCCAACGCACCGCCACCAGACGAACTCCGACCACGCCACCAACCGCCGCCAAGCAACCAAAGCATCACATCCACCCCAAGCTCACCACGAACGACACCCCAAAGAGGGTGACGACGCCCGGAGCGCCGCTGTCGCTCGATCCGGCAAGGATTTGGGCTTTCGCCCGGCATACGAGCTGGGTGGAAGGAGGAGGGGAAGGAGGCAACCTGGACGGAGCCTACAAGAAGGGTACGGCGCCCTCGGGCGTCGCCGCCGTCGTGGCCAGCACTGCTGGCCTCGGATTTCTCCGGAGCCACCTCCCACCTCCAGCAGCCAAAGAGGTACAACTCCGGCGACAAAGGCCGCCCAAAGCAGGACCATTCGAGGCAGCCCTGGTTGAAGTAGACGGAGGCCTTCAGATCTGGATCGGGCGCCGCCGAGACGCCCGCACCACAGCCGCCACCTGCCGCCGCCTCGCCGCCCCCGCGGCCGAGGAAGAACGGCCAGCACCAACGAGCACCGGTCACCGCAGACCCGGCGTCGATCCACCAGCCGAGGCCGCCGCCACGAATCCAAAGCCCCCCGAGGAAGAACGGGGCGGCCAGATCCTCGCCGCCACCTTCACCGGCGGCCGAGCGGCGAGCCGGCGGCCACCTCCGGTGGCGACGAGGGAGAGGAGAGGTGGGGGAGACGACTCGGGGGCCAGAGGAGTTTTTCCCCCTTCACAGAACAGGTTCGCCTCGCATGCACAGCCGGCCCCCCTGTTCATCTTCTAAATAGTTGCAATGAACAATGTAATCACAGTGGTAAGTGAAAAATATCCACGCTTACATTTATTTGGAAATATTTCGGTATATACACACGTCCCATGCATGAATAAACCTAAGCTACCAATTCCTACCAACTAGTACTCTAAAAAGGATTCAACAAAATTTGGAGAACGCGACACACCGGATCGCCACTCAGTGTTGCGTGCCCGGCGACCGTTGGTTACCGCTGGCCACTTGCCGGAGGTGACGACGTTATCCGGTGTCCAGTGAACTCGTGGACCGCCGCTGCAGCCCGGCCACGGTCTCCGCGTTCTTCCGCGACGGCGATCTCCTCGTTGGGCGGGGCGTCCAGGTCGGTGCGGCAGACCGGGCACGTGGTGTGCGCGCCGAGCCACGAGTCGATGCACGCGGCGTGGAAGGCGTGGCGGCAGACGGTGAGCGACCGGACGGCGTCGCCGGGCGCGAACTCGGACAGGCAGACCGCGCACTCCGCCGGCGCCGCGGAGCCGGCGGCGTCGGCCTCGAACCGCACCGTGGGGAACGAGGCGATGACGGCGGGATCCAGGCCCGCCGGCTTGCGCGGCGCGGGCGCGGGCTCGCCTTCTTCGCCCGTGGCGGCGTCCGCGTCGCTGGACTGGGGGCGGCGGCGGCGGCGGAGCCAGAGGGAGAAGAAGCGGAGGAGGTCGCGGAGGAGGAAGATGGAGAGGAAGCAGAGGAGGAGGACGAAGAGGAGGAAGACCGGGAGCAGCATGGGGAAGGACGTCCCCTGCTGGGCCGGTGAAGGCGGCGGCGGCGGAGGCCTCGGCAAGTGAGAGGCGCGGACGTCGAGGGCGCTGAGGAGGCGGCGCATGGCCATGGCCAGCGTATGCATCCGCCGCGGCGACCATGGGTTGGATGGGGTCGATGGGCTTTTAGGTGTGGCTCGCGCGCGCGCATGGGTACGGGCACGGGGCGGAGTGGGGCGAGGCGAGGCGGAGGGTGGTGGGTCGTCGGCGTCAGGCGTCGGTGTCGCTGTTGGTAGGGACGGAGCCGTGAGCTTTACGGCGAGGCGAATGCGACGCCGGGACGGAACGACATGGACGCTCATCATGCATGAACATTGGCCAACCGACTCGACACCCAATCCCATGGCGCTGCGCGCCCGCGTGCTGGTCTTGGCGGGTCATACCCTCATGATATTTTTGAAGTTTTTTTTGGAGGGAATTTATTACACTGGGTGGTGGGTGCTCAGTTTAGGGAGATATTTTTTTACTAACAACTAGGAGTAGCTAAATAGTGATAGTTCTGACAAATAAACTAGCTAAATACTCCCTCCGCCCCGAATTATTTGTCGTAGAAATGGACGTACGATAAGTAATTCATAACTTGTCGCAGAAATGAATCTAAACATCTAAACATTCATTTTTGCGACAAATAATTCGGAACGGCAAGAGTAGGATCTAGTATCACTGATAGAAGATGTCACATTTTTATCACCCCCTGGCACACGTAGTGAGCTATCTCAGACTTGAATATGAAAAATAGTGTCACATCTTATAAAATTACCTTGTACTACTAAATCACAGCAATGAATTTATACAGGATAGGTAAATATATTGCACAAGAAGAACTTTGTGTTATTTTTAGGGATGAGACCAAATGCATCGAGACATTGTTGCCGGTGCCCTCAAGGAAAGCTATGTTTCTTCCTTGCATCGTCCACCTAGGTCTTGGCAGTCCTGGTAAAACTGGATCAGCGACCTCGCGCCCAGTCTAGAAAAGAAAAAACAAACATGAAAAAAAGGAAAACATGAGAAGAAAAAGAAAAGAAAACGAAAACGGAAACCCAGGCAAAAAAATAAAAAGAAAGAGAAAAAACCCGGTTCAAAGAAGGTTCTAGAACCCTCTCAAAACCAGTGGAAACAAAAAAGAAAATGGGTCGGCCCATATGCGCGAGTGAGGGGTTCATAA
>NC_057796.1:278258713-278260397 GCF_018294505.1 Triticum aestivum | reverse complement strand
TAGGTCGCTATACAACGACCTACACGGCAAATAGGAGCCGCGCTGTTGAACGTTGCTAATTTGCACCCAGGCTTAGGGGATGAACGGTAAAATCATGAAAAAACGAAAAAAAAAGTGCAAGATGTTGCTGTATGTGATGTCCATGCAAAAATCTGATGAAGCTTGGACATTTGAGGAGCTCGTGGCAAAGAAGACAAAAAGGAAATCAGATTTTTTTTATTTTTCTGCTTTTTTTAGAAGACCTTATTTTTTCTGCTATGCTTTTTACTGTTCATCAAATGCATATGAGCCCGGCCCGGGACTGAATTGAACTTTTTTTAGAGGAGGCCAGTGAATTGAACTATGGCCGCCACCCGAAAAAGAAAAAAACTATGGCCGCGCTATTTCCGTATTCGCGAGAGTAACTAGTTAACGAGCGCTCTTTCGGGAGTCTCGCAACGATCAGCGCCACTTGGCGCGCTCTCAGCCATTCGCCACGTGTCGCGCTCTGGACGCTCCCTTCGGTTTTTTTTTATTTTTTCGCACGCGTTTTCGGCTTTTTAAACGGTTTTTTTGGTTTTGTTCGACGTTTTGGTTTCCCCCGGTCTTTCTTAGCTTTTTGACCAAAAAATATTTTGATTTTTTTGCGCGAACAAAACGCGTTTTCTTTTTTTTTTCCTTTCGCGAAAGTCACGGTTTTTCTTCCGCGAGAGGCACGGTTGTGCTTTAGCGACAGTCACGGCCGTGACTTTCGGAAACGAAGAAAAAACGTGTTTTCTGTTTTTTATTTCGCGAGAGTCACGGTTTTGCTTCTGCGAGAGGCACGGTTGTGCTTTCGCGAGAGTCACGGCCGTGCCTCTCGGCAAGGAAAAAACAAAACGTGTTTTCTGTTTTTCTTTTTCTTTCGTGAGAGTCACGGTTTTGCTTCCGCAGAGGCACGGTTGTGCTTTCGCGAAAGTCACGGCCGTGCCTATAGGAAAGGGAAAAAAATACGCGTTTTCTGTTTTTTTTGCGAGAGTCGCGGTTTTGCTTTCGCGAGAGGCACGGTTGTGCTTTCGAGAGAGTCACGGCCGTGCCTCTCGGAAACGGGAAAAAACGCGTTTCTGTTTTTTTTTGCTTCCACGAAAGTCACGGTTTTGCTTCCACGAGAGGCACGATTGTGATTTCGCGAGAGGCACGGGCGTGCCTCTTTCGGAAAGGGAAAAAAACCGTGCTCCCGGTTTGGTTTTTTCGCCCGGGTTTTTTCGTCCTTTTTTTCGTGAAAAAAAAAGTTCGTCAAAATGATGCGGAGCATCCTACGATCATCCCCATGGACCTACCATCGTCTCATCAAGAGCCAAGAGGACCCATGACACGAGCACGAGCTAGAGCTCTCGAGAACGAGGTGACTTCCTTCCTTAGTGATATCACATATGATCCACTCGAGACATGGCTACTACCTAAGTCCGATATGCTATGCATGATCAGGTGTCAAGAGGACCCTCATGAAGATGCACGTGAAGACGGACAAGCCCCCAAGTCCATGGATGAAGAGAACCAACGGAAACGGGCAAGTTCACCTTCCAGGCCCCGGACATCCGGCCCCTGAAGATACCAACAACAGCAGCAACCCAGCCGCAGAAGTGCTACAAGGCCCGGACATCCGGCCCCATGCCCCGGACATCCGGCTCCTCCCGAAAGCCCGGAAATCCGGCCCCTTCGCCGG
>NC_057796.1:278244208-278258384 GCF_018294505.1 Triticum aestivum | reverse complement strand
TATCCAGAGACTACAGAAGTTTTGCACCGCCAGCCAGGACATCCGGCCCCCAGCCCAGACATCCAGCTCCTCCCGAAAGCCCGGAAATCCGGCCCCTTCGCCGGACATCCGACCCCGCCTATCCAGTGACTACAGAAGTTTTGCACCGCCAGCCCGGACATCCGGCCCCCAGCCCGGACATCCGGCCCCTCCTGAATCCCGGACATCCGGCCCGACGCCCGGACATCCGGCTCCGCCTGTCTGCGCACAGTAAAGGGCCGAAGCCCATGTACCTCTTCGCCTCCCTAGACTATATATACTCCATCCCCTTCCTCTTTCTAGGGTTAGCAAAGGATTAGCTCATTTAGAGATAGAGCTTTGCTCATCCATATCGGATCTCCTCCTCGAGAGAGACTGCGGCCCCTCTTCGGAGAAGATCACCTTGGATTCAAGACCCCCTCTTGGGTGGCCCCCATCAAGACCTCCTTACGGAGAAGAACCGGTTACCTTTGTATCGTCCTTTGTTGGATTTGGATCTTGTATCTTACCTTTGTATTCATCGATCTAGCGCATGTGTGATCTATTCTTGTCGGTTGAGTGATTTCTCTCGTGTTTCCCCTTGTGTTCATCACGTTCTTCGTAGGGACCCGCTCCTTTCGTGAAAGATCGGCCACCTAGGGTTCCGCCCTACATCATCTTGGTATCATGAGCCACGTTGATCATGATTTCGGAGCCCCCTCTCTTTGTTTTCTAGCTTAATTTTGTTGTTTTTCGTCCTAATCCGAAAATTGCCCCACAAAAATAGCCCCAATTTTTTTTGTGATTTGTTGGTGTGATGAAGTTTTGTTGGATTTGATCCGCGGATTTCGTGTGTTGCAGGTAGATCTAGCTTTCCCCCCATCTTTTCCCCAAATTCCATCCACAAAATCTCCCGAATTTTGCCCCAGATTTGACCTGTCCACGCGGTGTTCTTCGAGTTCATCCACGGATCCCGAGCCCGGACATCCGGCCCGACAGCCCGGACATCCGGCCTGCCCCGAACATCCGGCCATCAGCCCGGACATCCGGCCCCTGACAGCAAAATTTCCATCCCCCACTCCGTTTACCGCCTAACCCTCGCCAAATTTTGTCCCGGTGCCCACATACACTTCCGCATACCACCACCACTTCCGATAGCACCACCATATAGCCTTTCCCGCTATCAACTCTGACAATTTTGACCCGTTTTGCTTTGAGAATTTGAGTTGTGGTTTCCGTGTCCTATTGTGTTTCGGCTATCTAGGTACGGTTCGGCATCAACATCACCACCGCTCATCTTCGCCAACGACTACTACGAACGGCTACATCACTTTGGTATCACTTTCACTTACTATCATCTTGGTATCGTGATATCATCATACTCTCTTGCATTTGCATTGATAACCCCATGGCCTTACTTTTGCGTAGCTTACCCATCGAGACTAGCCTTTGAGTATTGCCGGCAACGTGACTTGTGCACATTAGTGGTCATACTTCCCATAGCTTACATACCATCATCGTGTTACATACCTTGGTATCATCTCTTGTGTCACAAAGTTGTCTTCGCATACACAATTGCTATCTTGGTTCGTGAAGCATTGCATGAGAAAAGAGCTCAAATAACAAAGAGCCAAACAAGCTTTTAAGCAAAAGGGAAAGATAAGCAAAGAGCTTATAAGCAAGAACCATAGCATCATACAACATTAAGATTGTCATACTCGATCATCTTGGATCAAAAGCATAGAAACATCATACATATAGCATACTTGGGATAGAAGTCGTTGCATTTTTGCTTAGTAGGTTGTGCACAAGCTCGTATCCGCCTATTGTGCAATCGTGCTAGCGTCTCTCTAGTGTTGTGCAACAAGAGCATCTTGGTGGTTTCCACATTTTGGCTCATCCTTGGTTGCTCAACCCCACTTATCTATTTGCGTGTGTGTTTCCGTGTACCATATCTTGCTATTGGTCTACTTGTTGCATTTACAAGTCGCGAATCTTTTCCAACATTATTGAGTCTCACTTACAATTACATCAAATTTTTGTGCCACCATCCTAACCAAGCTCCACCATAAGCTTTTACTTGTGTAGGTGTGAGAACCGACAAGAATTGGTACCAATTGTGCTATTTCCTTGCTACACATTGGAGTGATCTTTGATCCATTTTCAACACCGGTCAAGGTACATTTGGTATTGGTTCTTCTCTTTCTCCCACTCATAATATCTTTGTTTGGAATGATGGATAGGCCAAGTACTTCTACCAACCCACTCTTCTTGGAGCAAGACGACGACATGTCATCCTACGTCACCAAGACTCAACTATTTGGTGCACATCGGGCTTTGCATCTGTGACGCCCGAATAATTAGACTACAGTAATTCCTTGCTAATGATGCCACGTCACCTCTATCACTGTAGTTAATCTCGGGTTAGTTCAAAACTGATTCAAATTCAAAATTAAATTAAAGGCAAACAACAAAAGTTTTCAAACGTTAAAACTAAAATGTTCTATATGTGCCACATAATTCATAAGTAAATATGGTGAAGAAACCACTTTGTTATAAAATGCTTAAATGCTTAAAAATAAATAAAACAACAACATAACAATTATTAAAAGCCTTTTATAATTTATAAAATGTTAAACTACTTTCTATGGGGTAACCAAATTGTAGCGGTAGTATTATATTTAGTAATGCTAACTTAGAGACTATTTTTATAGTTTATAAAACTAAACATAAAAGGAACCAGAAATAAAATAGAAATAGAAAAAAAACAGAAACAACCACCCCTGCTGGGCCAAGTGGCCCAGCTGGCCACTACACCAGGCCGGCCCAGCCTGGGGCCTACTTACCCCCCCAACCCTAACCTAACTGCATGCTACCACCCACTCCCCCGATTCTCCCCACTCCCTCTCGCGCCGCCGCACACCGAGAACAGAGGCGAGGCGCCTCAAGCCCGAGCCCGAGCACCTGACCCCCCTCGCAGCCTCTCCTCCCTTTGTTCGCTCCTGCTCCACCTCGTCGCCCCTGGACCTCCACCGAGCAGCAAGCAGGAGCCGCCGCTTCCCATCTTCCCTCTCTACTTCCGCACGCCGCCTGCAGCTCCTCGTGCCCGCTCGACCCCGTCGCTCGTGGCTGGCCTCACCCAATCCCGCACCGGCCGTGCCCGGCCGCCCCGGCATGCCCGCGCCTCGCCGGCGTTGCTCCTGTCCGGGGCCGCACCCTGCTCCCCCTCGGCGCGTCGTGCACCTCATGTAGGTGGCGCCCACCGCTCGTTTGGTCGCCGGAGAGCGCCTCCGGTGGGCCACCGTTGCCTCTGCTGGTCGCCGGCGTGCACCAGCACGCGCATGCGTTAGAATCTGGCTAGTATCTTGTGACGCGTGGGCCCGGGTCAATAACTGTTTAGTTAAGCACTAATCCAGCCGCTAACTCCCACTGAAATCGAACCCCACCGTCCTAATTAACATCACTGGGGTTAATTAAAAGTTTGATAAATAGATCACTCAATGACAAATGGGGTCCGCTGCTTAGTGTAAATGTTAAATCAGTGTAAAATTACCAAAGAGAATGACATGCGGGCCCCCTGTACACTGTTCGCGGTTTGACCAGTCAACGGTCCAGTCAAATGTTGACTGGACAGTTGACCAGGGCCCCACCGGTCAGCCTCTGTGCTGTTCTGCTGGGTACCTTTTCGAGTACACCTAGGAAATTACTTTTAAAATATTTTGATAAATAATTTAAACAACTTATAGAAAATTTATTAAAACTTTGAAAATTAATATTAAATAATCCGTAACTCGGATGGGAAAACTTTGTACATGAAAGTTGCTCAGAACGACGAGACGAATCCGGATACGCAGCCCGTTCGTCCGCCACACATCCCTAGCATAGCGAACATGCAACTTTCCCCCTCCGATTCACCTGTCCGAAAACGCGAAACACCGGGGATACTTTCCCGGTTGTTTTCCCCCTTCGCCGGTATCACCTCTTACCGCGTTAGGTCACCCCTAGCACTGCGTATCACCATGTTATGCTTTGTGTTGCTTTGATTGCTCTGTTATTTATTATGTTACTTCTTTCCGGTAGACCCCGAGACTGCCGGCGACCCCCAGTTCGACTACGGTGTTGACGACCCTTCCTTCTTGCCAGAGCAACCGGGCAAGCCCCCCCCCCTTGATCACCACATATCGCCTATTCTTCTCTATCCTGCTTGCATTAGAGTAGTATAGCATGTTACTGATTTCGGTTAATCCTATTCTGTTGCATAGCCTGTCATTGTTGCTACAGTTGTTACCCTTACCTGCTATCCTACTGCTTAGTATAGGATGCTAGTGTTCCATCAGTGGCCCTACACTCTTGTCCGTCTTCCATGCTATACTACTGGGCCGTGCTCACTTCGGGAGGTGATCATGGGTATATACTATATACTTTATATACATGACACATGTGGTGACTAAAGTCGGGTCAGCTCGTTGAGTACCCGCAAGTGGTTCTGATGAGGGGGCTGAAAGGACACGTGGCTCCATCCCGGTAGAGGTGGGCCTGGGTTCCTGACGGCCCCCGACTATTACTTTGTGGCGGAGCGACAGGGCAGGTTGAGACTACCTAGGAGAGAGGTGGGCCTGGCCCTGGTCGGTGTTCGCGGATACTTAACACGCTTAACGAGATCTTGGTATTTGATCCGAGTCTGGCCATTTGGTCTATACGCACTAACCAACTACGCAGGAACAGTTATGGGCACTCGGCGTCGTGGTATCAGCCGAAGCTCTTTTTTACGTCAGCGACTGAGTGGCGCGCGCCGCATTGGACCGTAAGCTCGCGCTTGTATTAAGGGGGCTAGGTCTGCTTCCGGCCGCGTACGCAACGTGCAGGTGTGCAATGGGCGATGGGCCTAGACCCCTGCGCGCATAGGATTTAGACCGGCGTGCTAACCTCTCTGTTGAGCCTAGGTGGGGCTGCGACGTGTTGATCTTCCGAGGCCAGGCATGACCCAGGAAAGTGTGTCCGGCCAAATGTGATCGAGCGTGTTGGGTTATCTGGTGCACCCCTGCAGGGAATTTTATCTATTCGAATAGCCGTGTCCCTCGGTAAAAGGACGCCCCGGAGTTGTACCTTGACCTTATGACAACTAGAACCGAATACTTAATAAAATACACCCTTCCAAGTGCCAGATACAACCCGGTGATCGCTCTCTAACAGGGCGACGAGGAGGGGATCGCCGGGTAGGATTATGCTATGCGATGCTACTTCGTGAACTTACCATCTACTCTCTTCTACATGCTGCAAGACGGAGGTGGCCAGAAGCGTAGTCTTCGACAGGATTAGCTATCCCCCTCTTATTCTGGCATGTTGCAGTTCAGTCCACCGAAATGGCCCTTTACACATATACCCATGCATATGTAGTGTAGATCCTTGCTTGCGAGTACTTTGGATGAGTACCCACGATTGCTTTTCTCCCTCTTTTCCCCCTTTCCATTCTACCTGGTTGTCGCAACCAGATGTTGGAGCCAGGAGCCAGACGCCACCGTCGACGACGACTCCTACTACACCGGAGGTGCCTACTACTACGTGCAGCCCGCTGACGACGACCAGGAGTAGCTTAGGAGGATCCCAGGCAGGAGGCATGCGCCTCTTTCGATCTGTATCCTAGTTTGTGCTAGCCTTCTTAAGGCAAACTTGTTTAACTTATGTCTGTACTCAAAAATTGTTGCTTCCGCTGACTCATCTATGATCGAGCACTTGTATTCGAGCCTTCGAGGCCCCTGGCTTGTATTATGATGCTTGTATGACTTATTTATGTTGTAGAGTTGTGTTGTGATATCTTCCGGTGAGTCCCTGATCTTGATCGTACACATTTGCGTGCATGATTAGTGTACGGTCGGATCGGGGGCGTCACAACATCAAGAACAACTTGCTTTGGGCGACCGCATTGACAATCTCGCCACCGACCTACGACAATCCGAGCAACGTACAAGAGACTACTTCGACACATCCATGAGTTCCCTCAAAGAAGATATCCGAACCATGATGGTCCGCTCTTCTACAACTTCGTCCTCGTCAAGACGGAGCCGCTCAAGTCGACACTCCGAAGACACCCTCTCCGGTTCAAGTACACCGACATCGAACACTCTTCGTCGTACCGCGCGTCAAGACCGTCAAGCTAACCGCAATCCTCTACACGACACCGACTCTCAAGCACATCGACATCGTCAAAACCAAGCTGCTTTCGCACGAGCACAAGAATGGCAACGCCAACGACAACAAGAACAAGAGGAGCGAGCGCGACAACATCAAGATGCACAAGACGCCGAGGCGCAACGTCAAGAACAACAACTACGTGAAGCTCAAGCACTTGAGGCGCAACGTGCCCTTCAAGATTCAAGTTGTGCCGTAGCCAATCGAGGCCGACAAGCTCGACTACATCAAGAAGCACTTCGCGACGAAGCTCAAGAAAGGATTTTCCAAGCACGTGTGCATCGACAAGCTCCTCGTCAAGATAGACAAGCTCCTACTCAAGCGAGACAAGAACGTCAAGTCCATCGAGAGCAAGAAGACAATGGACCCCTCCTCGCCAAGAGCAACATGAGGTCGACAACCCTCCTCGCCAAGAGCAACATGAGGAAGACAACCCTCCTCGCCAAGAGCAACATGAGATTGTCAATCCTCACCGACATGGGCGTCATCATCCCCGACCCCAACACAATGACGAGCAACGATATGGCAAGCTAAAGTTCACCATGCCCAAGTTTACCGGAAGCAATGACCCCGAAGAATACATATCATGGGCATTGAAGGTTGAAAAAATCTTCCGCTTGCACAACTACGAAGAAGAGAAGAAGATCGCAATGGCATCCCTCGAATTCCAAGACTACGTCCTCATTTGGTGGGAACAAGTCATTGAGCGCCAAGTGGCAAGAGGTGAACCACCCATCACCACTTGGGCACAAATGAAGGATGTCATGAGGGCACGATTCGTGCCAAACTACTACAACCGCGACCTCTTCAAGAAACTCCAACAACTCAAGCAAGGAACCAAGAGCGTTGAAGAATACTATAAGGAAATGGAGATTGCCATGATACGAGCCAATGTCAAAGAAGATGATGAGCAAACTATGGTGCGTTTCTTGAATGGACTCAATCACCCTATCAAGAAGATTGCCGACTTCCAACCATACTCGAACCTCATCGAGCTAGTGCATCAAGCTACCAAAGCGGAACGACAAGTACAAGATGACTTCAAGTATGCCAAGTTCTCATCCAAGTCCTATGGCCTCTCCAACAATCAAGCTTCGACGACTCCCACTACAAGCAACGGCGACAAGTCAAGTTACAAGAAAGCTTCGACAAGCTCAAGTCGTCCTCCTACTACAAGCAACTCCAAGAAAGCTTCATCATCATCTACCCCAACCGATGAGACCATAAAGACAAGTTCCATCAAATGTTTCACATGCGGAGGCCGAGGCCACAAGTCCTTCGAGTGCACAAACAAGCGCACCATGATCCTCAACGACGACGGAACCTATGACTCCATGAGTGAAGGAGAAATGGAAGCCCTTGAGCAAGTGGCCATGCACCGACAAGTGAACATTGAAGAAGAAGATGATCACATCTTTTGTGATGAAGACTCAAGTCCCGCTCTTGTTGTCTCCAAGATCTTGACTCTTCAACATCAACAAGACGAAGATCAAAGATGCCATATTTTCCACACAAAGGCCGGCATCAATGGACGGTCCGTTAAGGTCATCATCGATGGAGGTAGTTGCCATAACTTAGCAAGTGAAGAACTATGCTCCAAACTCCAATTGGTCAAGATGAAGCACCCTCACCCCTACAAGGTTCAATGGCTAAGCGACACCGGCACCATCCATGTCGAGCATAGAGTACAAGTCTCTTTCAAGATCGGCGCCTATGAAGACACTTTGGAGTGTGATGTCCTTCCGATGACCGTGTGCCACCTCCTTCTTGGACGGCCATGGCAATTTGACCGACGTGTCATTCACAATGGACGTACAAATCACTATAGCTTCAAGATGAAAGGGAAAGAGTTTGTGCTACGTCCTATGTCTCCAAGCCAAGTGCTCACCGACAAGCAAAACACCCATCGTGGAGAGAATAGTGAGAGAGCGAACCACCAAAAAGAGAGTGAGCGCCACAAGCCCAAATTGAGTGCCTCCACGATGAGCGACAAGAAAACCTTAGTTCTCTTTGCCACCAAACGTGAGATGAGAGAAGTGTGTGAGAACCCATCAAGTGTCCTACACTATGTCCTATTGTGCAAGGACGAGGCACCAAAAACTAACAACTCTCACAATCTTCCTCTAGTGTTATCTTCTTTATTGCAGGAATTCCAAGATGTTTTCCCCTATGAGCTACCTCCGGGTCTACCTCCACTACGAGGCATTGAGCACCGAATTGATCTCATCCTCGGAGCGCCGCTTCCAAACAAAGCTCCCTACCACGTCAACCCCGAAGAAACCAAAGAAATACAAAGGCAAGTAAAGCATCTCATAGACCATGGTCATGTGCGTGAAAGTTTGAGTCCTTGTGCCGTACCGGTCATTCTTGTGCCAAAACGAGACGGTAGCTTTCGCATGTGCTCCGATTGTAGACCTATCAATGCTATCACCGTTCGATATAGGTACCCCATTCCATGCCTTGATGATATGCTTGATGAACTTTGCGGTGCCACTATCTTTTCCAAAATTGATCTTAAAAGTGGTTACTATCAAATCCGCATACAAGAGGGTGATGAATGGAAAACCGCTTTCAAAACAAAGTTTGGTCTATATGAGTGGTTAGTCATGCCTATGGGTTTATCGGAAGCACCCGGTACCTTCATGCGTCTTATGCATTATGTGTTTCGCCCTTACATTGGTGAATTTGTTGTTGTCTACTTTGATGACATCCTCGTTTTTAGCAAATCTCTCAAAGAGCATGTCACCCACCTTCGCACCGTGCTACAAACTCTTCGAAAAGAGCAACTTTATGCTAATATGGAAAAATGCCTATTTGGCGTCGATAAGCTTGTTTTCTTGGGTTTCGTAGTATCTTCTACGGGTGTTCATGTTGATGAATCTAAGATCAATGCTATTAAAACTTGGCCCCAACCAACCAATTTGCAACAAGTGCGTAGTTTTCTTGGTTTAGCCGGTTTCTACCGTAGATTTGTGAAGGATTTTAGCACCATTGCTTCACCTTTGCATGCTTTGAGTAAGAAAAATGCACCGTTTGTTTGGGGAACATCCCAAGATATCGCTTTCAATGAGCTTAAGAATTTGCTTACTCATGCCCCCGTGCTTGCATTACCCAACTTTGACAAACCTTTTGAAATTCATTGCGATGCTAGTGGTAATGGCATAGGAGGTGTGTTAACACAAGAGAAGCGCCCCATTGCATACTTTAGTGAGAAACTCTCCGGAGCGCAACTCAATTACCCCATCTATGACAAAGAGCTATATGCTTTAGTGCGAGTTTTGTATGAATGGAAACATTACCTTCGCCCTCATGAGTTCATCATCCATACCGACCATGAAACACTTAAATACCTTAAGGGTCAAACTAAGTTGAACAAGCGTCATGCTAAATGAAGTGAGTTTATTGAGTCTTTTCCTTATGTCATCAAGTATATTAAAGGTAAGGAAAATGTTGTGGTGGATGCACTTTCCCGTATATGCATGCTTGTCACTCAACTTGAGTTCAATGTCATTGGTTTTGAGCACATAAAAGACTTGTATGAGCATGATCCTACATTTTCTATTCCTTATGCCAAGTGTTTGACGCATACTTCTTGGGATCGATACTACATCAAAGATGGATATCTTATGAGAGCTAACAAACTTTGAATTCCCGAGTCCTCTCTTCGCTTGTTGCTTTTGCAGGAATCTCATGGAGGCGGACTCATGGGACACTTTGGACGCGACAAGACATTTGCTACGCTCTCCAAGAACTACTTTTGGCCCAAGATGTTTCGCGACGTCAATCGCTTCACCAACCGATGCTCTACATGTCGCAAAGCTAAGTCTAAAGCCCACTCTCATGGCCTCTATATGCCACTTCCAATTCCATATAAACCATGGGAAGATATTAGCATGGACTTTGTGCTTGGTTTGCCTAGAACCAGAAATGGCAAGGATTTCGTTTTTGTTGTTGTGGACCGATTCTCCAAAATGGCTCATTTCATTCCTTGCAACAAGAGAGACGATGCTTCACATGTTGCAAATTTGTTTTGTAGGGAAATCTTGCGACTTCATGGAGTGACAAAGACGATTGTCTCGGACCACGACGTCAAGTTCTTGAGTTACTTTTGGAAGACCTTGTGCGCCAAGCTCGGAATCAAGCTTTTGTTCTCTCGGCATACCATCCACAAACCGACGGCCAAACGGAGGTGACGAACCGCACGCTCTCCACTCTACTACGCGTGTTGATAAAGAAGAACATCAAGAAGTGGGAGGAGTGCCTACCTATCGCCGAGTACGCCTACAACCGTGCAAGACATTCGACTACCGGCAAGTCCCCCTTCGAGGTCATCTATGGCTTCAACCCATTGTCACCATTGGACATTCTACCTCTACCGCTACAAGAGCGCACAAACATGGACGCGAGTGCCCGAGTCAACTTCCTCAAGAAGATGCATGAAGATACAAGGAACACCATCGAGCGCCAAGTACAACGACTCACGACCAAGCTCAACGTCAACAAGCATCCCATGATGTTCAATGTTGGAGATCTTGTGTGGCTACACCTTCGCAAGGATAGCTTCCCCAATGAACGCAAGTCCAAGCTACTACCCCGAGCCGATGGACCCTTCAAGGTGCTTGCACGCTACAACAACAACGCATACAAGATCGACATCCCACGCGACAAGTACTCCGTGAGCGACATCTTCAACATCAAAGATCTCTCCCCGTACCATGGTGATGAGGATTTCGATCCGAGGTCGGATCTTTCCCAAGGGAGGGGAGATGATGCGGAGCATCCTACGATCATCCCCATGGACCTACCATCGTCTCATCAAGAGCCAAGAGGACCCATGACACGAGCATGAGCTAGAGCTCTCGAGAACGAGGTGACTTCCTTCCTTAGTGATATCACATATGATCCACTCGAGACATGGCTACTACCTAAGTCCGATATACCATGCATGATCAGGTGTCAAGAGGACCCTCACGAAGATGCATGTGAAGACGGACAAGCCGCCAAGTCCATGGATGAAGAGAACCAACGGAAACGGGCAAGTTCACCTTCCAGGCCCCGGACATCCGGCCCCTGAAGATACCAACAACAGCAGCAACCCAGCCGCAGAAGTGCTACAAGGCCCGGACATCCGGCCCCATGCCCCGGACATCCGGCTCCTCCCGAAAGCCCGGAAATCCGGCCCCTTCGCCGGACATCCGACCCCGCCTATCCAGAGACTACAGAAGTTTTGCACCGCCAGCCAGGACATCCGGCCCCCAGCCCAGACATCCGGCCCCTCCTGAAGCCCCGGACATCCGGCCCGACGCCCGGACATCCGGCTCCGCCTGTCTGTGCACAGTAAAGGGCCGAAGCCCATGTACCTCTTCGCCCCCCTAGACTATATATACTCCATCCCCTTCCTCTTTCTAGGGTTAGCAAAGGATTAGTTCATTTAGAGAGAGAGCTTTGCTCATCCATATCGGATCTCCTCCTCGAGAGAGACTGCGGCCCCTCTTCGGAGAAGATCACCTTGGATTCAAGGCCCCCTCTTGGGTGGCCCCCATCAAGACCTCCTTACGGAGAAGAACCGGTTACCTTTGTATCGTCCTTTGTTGGATTTGGATCTTGTATCTTACCTTTGTGTTCATCGATCTAGCGCATGTGTGATCTATTCTTGTCGGTTGAGTGATTTCTCTCGTGTTCCTCTCGTGTTTCCCCTTGTGTTCATCACGTTCTTCGTAGGGACCCGCTCCTTTCGTGAAAGATCGGCCACCTAGGGTTCCGCCCTACATCACAAAACCTATCAACATGAAATCTAGTTTTGAAGATCTCGACACGAGGAATCCAATGGTGAAAACGGTTCGAGATTTGGACGCACGGTTTAAGAGATAAACCGTTTTGAATAAACGGATCTACGAAAAAAGAAAAAACTCACAGGTACTCCTTAATTTAATTATTAGTGATTTCGCGTATTCGCTGCCGGCGGAGCGAACCCAGCGAGAGCGATAGATGATGGGCCGTATGGGCTGCTGGTCTTCGTGGCCACTGGAGTGAACGAGGTCACCGTCGCCTTGTGCTAAAAAATAAAATGGTCGCCGTCCGATACGTGATGCACGGCCAGCGGCGTCCGACGTCCCTCTGACGGAGAAATAGCTACGCTAGCTAGACGATCTCGTTCCGAGAGGCGCCGCCCTTTCCCGTCCCTCCCCGCGACGTGCCGCACCACCCCCTCACCGGGCCCTCCAGTTGCCGCTTCCCCTCCCCTCCCCGCTCTCCAGCTCGCCGCGGCACCTTGCTCCGCTGCCTCCTGCCGGTCCACCTCCTCTGTCCCTCCCGCCCCTCCTCTGTCTCGGCCCCCGCTGCATCTGCAAGCAGCAGCACATTGCGCACTGCTGACTGACGTGAGGAATCGTCTACGCTAAAATAAAAGAGCGAGGAATCGTCGCCGGCGACGGCGAGCGACCGCGCACGCCGGAGGCAGCTGGAGGGAGGAAAGGGACTGCGGAGAGGAGATGTTCACGAACGCGCAGCGACAGGTCGAGCGCACTGGCCGCGGCGGCACTCCGAGAGACCAGTACCTTCAGGTTCGCCTCCTCCCCGTCTTCTCAGTCGGGGATCGCCCGGGGTCTGCTAATTCCTCCCGCGATTGTTATAACTGGTTAACGTACTCGTAATCACGAATTTCCTCAGGATCTTGTGACCCAGTTCCAGGACTCCACGGATGAAGGTAAAAATATGTTGGCTGATTCGTTCTTCTTTCTTAGGCTTGCACCAGGGTCAAATTTCTGCCTTTTTCTACTAGAATTCGGTGTATTGGTTTAGGTGGAACTGAAATCAGAAGCTGAGTTCAGTTGGAATTATCGTAGAAATCGTTGTCAGCAGATTGTGCTGCGAAACTGAATTTCGTCGCCACTCAGTAAAGACCACTGTATTGGGGCCAAAACAAACAACTTAATGAAGTAGTGAAGTTCCAAACGACACATTCTAAGCAAAACAAAAGGGGTTGTAAGGTTGATGCATAGGCTCTAGTGACGCTGTCGACTAGACAGCACATCAAAGGTTTGGGAATTATCATATGGTATGAAGATAGCTCCACTTTGTCGGTGAAACACCACAGCTTCAGTGTTATTTACTGTATCATATTATGTGCTCACCAAATTCATCAATTTATTTATTTTTGTTTCAGGGTACAAGGAGAGAATTGTTGCAAACTTGTCAAATTTCGCATATGACCCTTATAACTACGCCTTTATGCGCCAGGTTGATGATTCCACATGCCTTTTGTTTCGGTCAATTGCTGCATTTTTTTGTCAGCACTGTTCTGGTACTTTCCTATTCAATGAGACGGTATATATGTTCTGTTCTCTCAGCTGAATATTCTCGAGTTGTTCTTGGACTGCATTACGGAACCAAATGAAAGACTTGTTGAGTTCGGCGTTGGTGGAATATGTAATTCATGTGTTGGTGAGCAATCTAATGCCTTGAATTCTGCGGAATTTTTTATTATTGTGAAGCATGCAAGGCACTTATTCAACTTATCAAACATATTTTTTCGACGCGGTCATCTTATTTTGTATTTATCGTGCAGATCCAGCAAATGCTTCTGTTATTACTCAATGTGGTGGAATCCCATTGGTTGTACAATGCTTATCTAGCCCAGTTAAGAATACAGTGAGTGTTTCTGAACCTATGAACTGCAATCATAACAGTATAGGTTTTCTTTGTTTTGAAGAATATTTTTTTCTGATTGTTTCCTTCCTATGCATGTAAATTTCCTCTTGATCGATTAGGCTACTTTGGGTGATGTCTAAAACAAAGGTTACTTCGGGAAGTAGGGCTAAAGGAGAGGAGACATGTGAATTGTGGATATTTAGCCAGGGCACCCTCAGTCGCTTGTCTCTCTATTCCATCCATTAAATTCATTGCATACATATCAATCTTTATGTCACTATGTTCTCACTTCAACATATACAGTGAGTGTTTCTGAACCTATGAACTGCAATTATAACAG
>NC_057796.1:278207638-278243906 GCF_018294505.1 Triticum aestivum | reverse complement strand
TTAAATTCATTGCATACATATCGATATTTATGTCACTATGTTCTCACTTCAACATATACAGTGAGTGTTTCTGAACCTATGAACTGCAATCATAACAGTATAGGTTTTCTTTGTTTTGAAGAATATTTTTTTCTGATTGTTTCCTTCCTATGCATGTAAATTTCCTCTTGATCGATTAGGCTACTTTGGGTGATGTCTAAAACAAAGGTTACTTCGGGAAGTAGGCTAAAGGAGAGGAGACATGTGAATTGTGGATATTTAGCCAGGGCACCCTCAGTCGCTTGTCTCTCTATTCCATCCATTAAATTCATTGTATACATATCAATCTTTATGTCACTATGTTCTCACTTCTGTTAGATGTGTATTGTCCCTTTTCTATACATCCCCATTGTATAAGGGGTTTTCTGCACTTTACCACACATGTATATGTAATGGCCTTTGGCCCTCAGTGAATACTAGTTGCTCATTATCTAACATGGTATCAGATGCTAGGTTTGCCTCGCTCTCCCACACGATGCAACCCCGTGCTCCCCCTTCCTAGCCTACCTCGTCTCCGGCTACTCCCGCTCGATTCCGGCCGATTTTTCCGGCCGCTCTCGCCTGCTGCCACACAATCCGCCGCCGCCTGCTGCTATTCAGGCCGCCGCGGCCGCACCTGCCCCTGCCGGCCTCCTCTCCGGCCTCCTCTGCCAGTGTGGCCGCACCTGCCCCTGCCGGCCTCCTCTGCCAACGCGAAAGTCGCGCCGCTCCCGTCCGGCGGCCGCGCCGCTCTAGTTCCTCGCTTGAGTGGGCCGCGCCGCTCCGGTTCCCCGCTCTCGTTCGGCCGCCACCGCTGCCTCTGTCTCGTCCAGGCGCCGCCGCCCCAGGCCCATCCCCGGCTTGGCTGCTTCCGCTCGAGCGAGCGTGCCCCCTGCCCGATCCAGAATCAGGGGCCCTGCTTCGAGCGCGTGAGTCTCCTGCCCGATCCCGATCCAGTTTCTGGATCCGTTGACTTAAAAAAAAGGGCTCCTCATGTCTTCTTCAGGCTATGTCGCTGTTCCTCGGTGCTCGGTGATCTTCGATGGTACCAACTATGCTGAGTTTGCGGGTTTCATGCGTACCCATATGCGCGGTCTTCTGCTGTGGGGTGTTCTATCTGGCGAGGTCCCCTGTCCGCCAAGCCTTGTTGCTCCCGTTGCACCTACCCCGCCGGTACCGCCAATTCTTGCTCTGATGCTTCTCAGGCTGATCGGGATGCAGCCAAGGCGCTTGATGCTTATGATCAGCAGGTATCAGCTTATTCAGATGCTCTTTCCGTCCACCGTGATGATCTATCTGCTTACACTCAGTGGTGCAATGATGATGCTTGAGCTGCTGCCGTTCTTACTGCGAGTGTCCTCCCTCAGTTTGCTTCGGAGTTCATGGGCCTAGGCACTGTTGCAGCGATGTGGTCTTATCTCTGTCAGCGCTATCAGCCCTCTGGTGATGCTCTTTACTTATCTGTGGTGCGTGAGGAGCATGCTCTTCAGCAGGGTGACTCATCTGTTGATGAGTTCTACACACAGAGTTCTGCCATCTGGCGCCAGCTTGACTCTCTTCGGACTGTTGTTTGTGGATCTTGCCGCTGCTGTCAGACTATACGGTCCGACTTGGAGTTTCAGCGTGTCCATGAGTTCTTATCTCGCCTCCGCTCCGAGTTTGAGCCTCGACGTGCTCACTTGCTTGCTCGTGGTCGTGTTCCTATCTCGGAGGTACTTGCTGAGCTTCGTGCTGAGGAGACCCGCCTTCGTTCAGCTGGGTTGCTTGCGGTTCCTTCTGTGTTGGCTGCCCGAGCTCCTGTGTCATCTGCTCGTCCCAGTGCTCCACCGTTACTGCCCACACCTTCAGGGGGGTGGGTCGCCCTCCTTATGTTGAGAAGGGTCGGTCGCGCCGTGACACTTTCTGTGACTACTGCTCCAGGCCGGGTCACCCAGAGTCTGACTGTCGTCAGAAGCAGCGAAACCAGAGGCGCTCCTATTCCAGTGGGACTCCTGTGTCGTCATCGACTCCGTCACTCACTGACCAAGACATTGTGCGGCTCAAGCGCCTTCTGGCTTCCTCTGGTTCTTCATCGACGGGCTCTGCTACTGCTGTGACTGCTTTCACCACTTCATCATCGCCGGCATCTACACCGTCAGGTATATCTTTGTGGGTTCTGGACTCTAGAGCTTCCTTTCATATGTCCTCTGATTGTTCAGCGTTGTCTTCTCTTGGAGCTTCCTTTCATATGTCTTCTGATTCTTCAGCATTGTCTTCTCTTCGCCCTCTTAATTCTCCTATTAATGTTCTTATTGCCGATGGCACATCTCTTCCTGTTGCCAGTCGTGGTATTCTTTCCACTTCGTCCTTTTCTGTTCCTAGTGTTTCACATGTTCCTCGCCTTACCATGAATCTTTTTTTCGCTGCCAACTTACTGATTCTGGTTGTTGTGTCATTCTTGACACCGACTCTTGCTCCATTCAGGATCGTCGCACCAAGGTTTTGGTTGGTGCTGGCCCCCGGCGCCGTGAGTCAGAGGGCCTTTGGGAGGTTGACTGGCTTTGTGTTTCTTCCGCTGCCACCACTTCTGCCAGCTCTCATGCCCTTACTGCCTCCTCGTCTGCGTCCTTCCAACAGTGGCATCATCGCCTTGGTCACATCTGTGGCTCTCGCTTTTCATCCTTAGTGCGTCAGGGCCTCTTGGGGTCTGTATCTGTAGATGTTTCTTTACATTGTAATTGTTGTAGACTTGGCATCCTACCAGTGAGTCGGTATCTCAGCGTCCTTTTGACTTAGTTCATTCTGATATCTGGGGTCCGGCTCCCTTTGATTCGAAAGGTGGTCATCGCTACTATGTTTTGTTTATTGATGATTTCTCTCGCTACACTTGGCTCTACTTCATGAAATCTCGTAGCGAGGTTCTCTCTATATACAAACGATTTGCTGCCATGGTTCACACCCAGTTTTCCACTCCTATACGTACTTTTCGTGCTGACTCCGCTGGCGAGTATATCTCCCAACTGTTGCGTGGTTTTCTCGCGGAACAGGGTACTCTTGCCCAGTTCTCTTGTCCTGGTGCTCATGCTCAAAATGGCGTTGCGGAACGTAAGCATCGTCATTTGCTTGAGACGGCTCGTGTGCTGATGATTGCCGCTTCCCTTCCACCCCATTTTTGGGCTAAGGCTGTTTCTGCATCCACCTACCTCATCAACATTCAGCCATCGACTGCCCTGCAGGGTGGTATTCCTATGGAGTGTCTCACTGGTCGTTCTCCTGACTACTCAGCTCTTCGTATGTTTGTATGTGTGTGCTATGTCCTTGCCCCGCGAGAACGCACCAAACTGATTGCTCGGTCGGTTGAGTGTGTTTTCCTTGGCTACAGTGATGAGCACAAGGGCTATCGCTGTTGGGATCCTTTTGGTCGTCGCTTGCGCATCTCGCGTGATGTGACCTTTGACGAGTCTCGCCTCTTACTACCCACGTCCTTCTTCCTCGAGCTTCTCTGCGGACGGTATTTCTTTTCTTCTCCTTCCCGAGACACCCTGCTATGTGCCTCATGTTTCACCTCTTCCTCCTGCACCTCTCATTCAGTCTCATTCACCACCGACACCATCTTCCCCATCCTCCTCCTCCACCTCTCCACCATCATCTCCAGTCCGTCGCCCTCTCTCACCGTTTCCTCTCCACTATACTCGCCGCCCTCGTACTGAGGATGCTTCCCCTGACGCACCTTCCACCTCTGGTGCACCTCCCTTCATCCTCCCCCGGTTCATAACCTCCGTCCTCGCCCCCCGCTTGATCGCTATTCTCCTGATCAGTACGGTCTCTCTGTTATTGCTGAGCCCACTTCCTATCGGACTGCCATGACTCAGCCTGAATGGCAGCTTGCGATGGCCGAAGAGCTTGATGCCCTTGAGCGCTCTGTCACATGGGATCTGGTTTCCCTCCCTTCCGGTGTTTGTCCCATCACCTGCAAGTGGGTCTACAAGATTAAGACTCGCTTCGATGGTTCTCTTGAGCGCTACAAAGCTCGTCTTGTGGCCCGTGGTTTTCAGCAGGAGCAGGGACGCGATTATGATGAGACATTCGCTCCTATGGCCCACATGACTACTGTCCGCACTCTCCTTGCTGTGGCTTCTGTTCGTCATTGGTCTATCTCTCAACTTGATGTCCAGAACGCCTTTCTCAACGGCGAGTTGCGTGAGGAGGTTTATATGCAGCCACCAGCGGGGTACTATGCTCCTGATGGTATGGTCTGTAGACTTCGCCGCTCCCTCTATGGTCTTAAACAGGCCCCTCGCGCCTGGTTTGAGCGCTTCGCCTCTGTGGTGACTGCCGCTGGTTTCTTGCCCAGTGATCATGATCCCGCGTTGTTTGTTCACACGTCTCCTCGTGGTTGGACTCTTCTCCTTCTGTATGTTGATGACATGATCATCACTGGTGACGACTCTGACTACATTGCCTTTGTTAAGGCTCGCCTTCGCGACCAGTTCCTGATGACTGATCTTGGTCCACTTCGCTATTTTCTTGGGATTGAGATCTCCTCGACCTCTGATGGCTTCTACATCTCCCAAGAAAAATATATTCAAGATCTTCTTGCTCGCGCTGCTCTAGGTGATGAGCGCACAGTTGTGACTCCTATGGAGCTCAACGTTCAGCTTCGTGCCTCTGATGGTGACCCTCTTCCTAATCCCACTCGCTATCGTCACCTTGTTGGCAGCCTTGTCTATCTTGCTGTTACGCGTCCTGACATCTCCTATCCTGTTCACATCCTGAGTCAGTTTGTTTCAGCTCCCACCTTTGTCCACTATAGTCATCTCCTCCATGTTCTACGATATCTTCGTGGCATGATCTCTCAGTGCCTTTTCTTTCCCCGCTCTAGCTCTCTTGAGCTCCAGGCCTACTCTGATGCTACCTGGGCTAGTGATCCCTCTGATCGACGCTCGATGTCTGCTTACTGTGTCTTTCTTGGCGGCTTTCTTATTGCCTGGAAGACAAAGAAACAGACTGCAGTTTCTCGCTCGAGTACAGAGGCTGAGTTGCGAGCCATGGCTATGTTGACGGCTGAGGTGATTCGGTTACGGTGGTTACTTGAGGATTTTGGTGTGTCTGCTACTACCTCGACTCCCTTACTGTCAGACAATACCGGTGCTATCAGTATTGCGCGTGACCCAGTGAAGCATGAGCTCACCAAGCACATCGGTGTGGATGCCCACTTTGTGCGTGCTGCTGTGCAGGATCAGACTCTCGCTCTTCACTATGTGCCCTCTGAGTTACAGTTGGCGGACTTCTTCACGAAGGCACAGACTCGAGCGTAGCACGGTTTTCTTCTCTCCAAACTCAGTGTTGTTGATCCACCATGAGTTTGAGGGGGGTGTTAGATGTGTATAGTCCCTTTTCTGTACATCCCCATTGTATAAGGGGTTTTCTGCACTTTACCACGCATGTTTATCTAACAACTTCAACATATACCAACATTTCCATTTGATTGGTTGCGTGCAGGTGAATTATGCACTTGGAGCCTTGTACTACTTATGCAACCCGTCGACAAAGAACGAGATATTGAAACCGGATGTACTTAGGATCATAAGAGACTATTCTGCAGCTGGAGCCGTCAACAGCAGCTTCAGCAATCTGGCAAATGCATTTCTGGACAAGCACGTCAACTCGTGATGTCAGTTCAGAACTGCAGATGGTAAGGCATGTAACATTTCATCTGATAGAGGATAGAGAGGAGAGGCTACGCAGGAGTTACAATTCTGTGTCCATTTATCCAAGCACAATAATTAGTAGTGACATAAATCTGGAATTTTTACGACCTCTGTGAGAAATCAGTAAGTTCATCAGCGTTGAGGTCTTGGTATTTATTCCAGACAACTGTAAAATTGTCTACTGTAATTGGTTAGGAGTTGGCAGTAAAAGAAAGGAGGATAAAGTGCTCCTTTGTTAATTCCATGCTCTTGAATACTCCCTCCGTCCTAAAAAAGTGTCGTTAATTTAGTACAACTCTGTACTAACTTTGTGCTAAATTTGTGACACTTACTTTCGGATGGAGGGAATTTCTCCGCTTCAAGTACATATCCACATGAACGTTAACAAGAGCTGAAGTGCTAAATGAGGATTTCATTCATGACCCATCTCTGTCATATTTCTGTTAATTTTCACATCCTTCTAAGTTTTCCAAATTGCTGGTTAAACTTGTAATCAGTCTCTCCATGCTTCACTATAAAGTAGTAGCAGAAAACTATCATTCTTCCCTACCTTGATCTGTATACACAACAATTAGATTACGGGAGAGGAAAGAAGCCGTGCACAAACGATAGGCTAAGGAATATAAGTATTAGAGCACAAGAATTCAAGTGCTCTGATAAATTGACCAGCACAAATGATTATTTTTTCGATAAGAAGGTGCTCCACCTTATATATTCCAAACAGACTGAAGCCTGACGCGGTTCACAAATGAGCATTTTAAGCATGCGTCTCTACGTTTCAATATGCTGGTGTCGAAGTCGCGCTTTGTTCTTGAATTTGTCGATTCAGAAGAGGGCACAGCAATTTTTTGTTTAAATAATGAAAGTTGAGACTTGAATCTAGGACCCGTTGGCTTACGTTTTAAGCACTAACTAGTAGAACCAAAAGTTTAGAATGATTGAAAGATTGGACAATCCATGTATATTTCAACAGACTTGTCGCAGATGTCCTACAAAAGGTTCAGGATGGTGGATTCATTTCCCCAATGTCGCTCATCCCCAAGGTAAGGGTACACTCCTGTGTAGAATTCTAGTACGCTCTTTGCCGCTTTCTCCTTGAAAGATGTGAAACTTGGGTGAAAATAGATATAAAAAAAGACAACAAAGCTATCTGCTGCTTTACTTGCTGAGTTGTGTTACTCACTCACTGTAGTCTGATATATGTAGAGAGAAAGGCAGGGGTAGTACTTAGACAAGTAGGTGAGCTTTATTTGTTGTATCAAAACTTATCTAGGGTAGAAAGCTAGGTAGCTATATTCATTATCCAAGTACAAACGTGGTAAAGATATTTATTTAGTTTTTTCTTCGAAACAGAGGAATAAGCTTTGCCTCATCCATTAATTAAAGGAGAACTAGAGAGTTGAGGTTGCAATACGACACAAAAGCGTCAGCAATAAATACAAGAAAGGCCACCACTCTCCCGGCATGAGTTCACCCAAACGTTTTGCACCCACTATGACCTAAAGTCTTGCCTCATTTTTGTTCCCTTCCATGAGAATTGTGGGAGGGGCGGATTCGTAGCGGAAGACTTCATTTTAAATGGTCCAACTCATCGCACTCCTATCCTAAACGTTGCTTTCGGACATATTGATCCACCAATCTTTTGTGGACCCAAGCGGCAGTGTCGATGTGTACAAGTTGAAGCCAATCCCTAACCAAACCCCAAGCCTCAAAGTGTAGCGGCATTTGTAAAGATATTTAGCTTCATGCATAGATATACAATCTCATAATGTTGAAGCCAATCCCTAACCAAACCCCAAGCCTCAGTTGGTACAAACTGAAATCTTATACAATCTCATAAGAATTTAGCAAGCACATCTCATGGATTTTTTTTGTGAGTAAGCACAACTCATGGTTCTTCTAAAAGTGTTAACAATCTCACCAGTATCAGTGTGTCTCACTTGGTGCCTGCTTCTGGTGTGCAGGAGTATTCAAGTGCTGAAATAGACCTCTGTTAATTTTCCTTTTGATATTCTTCTTGGGTCATCAAGTGAATCATTGTGGTTCCACTAGTCTCCATTTATGTGAACAAAGAGTTTCATACACTAAAAATATACATGCCATGTAAGTAAGGCAGATTATTATGAAAGACCTTCAAAAGCTTAAAAAGGAAGAAAAAGGCCCCAAGTTCAAATTTCAGAGTCTGCTGTGGACAAAAGTGATGACTTCTCAACATTGTCAAGATTCGCAGCTGCACTACATATGATTCAGCAGTTATTGTTCCTCGCAAAAAAAAAAGTTATTGTTCGCATTACATTACACTGTCAAGTTGTGTAGCTCGAGACATCCTTCTATCGCCGTAGTAGGTGAAATGGCATTTTCATTGTCTGAATTTTACACCCTAAATATGTAAACTCCGTGAATTACATCATGTTAATGCTGAGTAATTTTTCTAACAAGCTCTTTTATTTCTCAGTGATGTGAAGCTTGGGCGAATAGATCAATACGATGGTGTGTAAGACAAGTAAGGATGACGGCACTCAAAACCGTTGAATCAAAAATCAAGGCTGCAAAGCTGGGGGATAGCAGTGGGTGATGCTGCACACATCGACGGCTGCAACAGAACCGGCAGCTGTCTGCACTCGAGTGCCATGTACGCTACAGGTGCAGGCTAAGCACCTTGTGGCCGGAGACAGAACAATGCGATCTACTATGTTCTTGTGGAAGTTGAATTATTTTCCCGAATGCATCTCATCCCCTATAGGTCGTACCAGGATAGCAGTTTCATCTTTTCTTTCTCACGCTCAAAGATGTCAAACTTTGGTGAATGGAGATGGGAACCTGAGATCAAGGAAACGAGAACATTGTTTGCTTCACTACATTAGTTGTTACTGCCGAGGGAAAATATATACTAGTGCGTTAGGCGAGGAGGTGAGAGTGTTGCTCACTGCATCAAATTATCTAGGGTACACACCAATAGATTTTCCTTTCAATTTTAATTTTACAGTTGCAACAGTGGGTAAGGGGCGTAGCTTCAGTGGATATTGATACTACCAAGTTGTCTTTGGCACAAACTGAAATGTTTAGAGTCTCATTAACAAGTTGATATCGTCCCTCTGTAGAAACTAAGGTTCCTAAAAAAATGTTGACAAGCTCACAACACCTCCAAGGCGCCTGACATTTATTCATAATGTTGTGAAGCATGTACTTTGATTGATCACCATGATTTAACATGAAGTAATAGTTCACCAAGAGTTAAATGGAGAGTAAATTCCAGTTTTTACCTCTTATTTCGGCATTTTTGACAGGAATTATCTCTTTTAACAGATATTCATCCGTTTTACATGGCAATTTACTCCGGTTGATACTCCCTTCTACATTCTATTGGAGTATGAGTAGAGGAGTGGTACATGCGTGCTCCTCCACCGCTGGCCGCCTCACCCGCATGTCTTGTCGCATGAACGAGCCAAGCTCTTAGACCTATGTCAAGTGTTTTTTTTTAAATTTTGCCTGTTGGAAATGGATAATTAATTATGTGTCATTGACGGATGCATTACGAGCCATATCCGAAGCGCTCGGATTGTGAGTTCTTGCCAACTCGGTTGTCGATATGAATTATATGTGGTATCATGACTTGGTAAATATCTTCTTGTTATATGCTCTGTTTCTATGTTGGACTAATGTCCCAGGTCCTTAGAAGAAAGGGCATGGTCCCGGGTCCAGAAGAGAAGACGGCTCATGGTACGACCACCTATAGACGTACCACTCCGTCGTAGCCATTGCACAAGGAGCACCTGCTCATTCCACACGAGAAGAGAAACTTGAACGCGAGTTATTCTATTTTGGTATAACTTTCATTACAGAATCTCAGGCTCGCAAGTTTACAAAGCTCCGACCCCAAGAAGTGAGATCAACCAGGTGGACATGCCTGAACACCAGCGCCGCACTCAACATTGGTGATGATTTCAATTTTCTATGCAACGATGTTGGGTTGCAGATTTTTTTTTCAGGCATTGCACAAGGAGCACCTGCTCATTCCACACGAGAAGAGAAACTTGAACGCGAGTTATTCTATTTTGGTATAACTTTTATTACAGAATCTCAGGCTCGCAAGTTTACAAAGCTCCGACCCCAAGAAGTGAGATCAACCAGGTGGACATGCCTGAACACCAGCGCCGCACTCAACATTGGTGATGATTTCAATTTTCTATGTAACAATGTTGGGTTGCAGATTTTTTTTTTCAGGCCGCTCACACATACCACTGGTTGACACTTGAATTTATTTTCCAGGACGCTCTTTTTTTTAGAGAAGGAGGATCACCCCCGGTCTCTGCATTTTCAGGACATTCATACAAGAGCCAAACGCCGAGCGCACTGTAAACTCTCCTTTTTTCTCATAGCTCCAAGCTCCAAGCCCAAAAACCACGTCCTTTCGTTACCGGGCTGAGCTTTCATCAATCATTTCACCACTTTTTGTGGCCGGTGGTGAGCTAAGCATGCAATGGGTCGCATAGATCATGCGGTATCCGGTTTTGTTGCCATATTTGTATTTGTTTCATCACCGATACGACGGATTAGGACGCGTGAGAGGACCTCCTCCCCCTACATTATTGCCCGCAAAATCTACAAAGGATGGCCACCAAGTTGAGCTTTCATAAAAATCAGTATTAGAATAACACCTAGCTTTTGAAATTTCTTAAGGTTTCTGGAGCTTGCAAAATCCTCCATGCTTGCCTTGCTAACAAGGTCAGATTAAGTAACTCTATGTCTCTGAAGCCCAATCCCCCTTGGTATTTTGGTTGTGTCATCACCACCCACGCCATGAGACCTAACTCATTTTTCTTTCTTAACGCCTACTATCCCACCACAGTTTCCTAATGATTGAATTTATATGAAGACCAAGTCCACGGCGTAGTTATTGAGTTGTGATCCAAATTCATATAATGGCTAACTTTTGACGGAGCGGAGCGGAGGTCCGTCGCCGGGAGGCTTGGATCAGTTTCGACCCGAGTCACCACTGCTAGATATATCTTTTGTAAGCTGCCGCATGGGATAATATTATCGTTTCACGTTAAAATTCCGTGTCCTATGTGTTGATTTGATCTTCCTCGTTTTCTATTGTTTGTTGTAGCTCTGACTGTAGTTTAAAGTAAGATATAGAGTATACGGGTACGCCCGCCCTGCGTCACATATTTGATGAGAGCATCTTTCCCTGGGAAGAGAGAAAAATTCATTCAACCTTTCACCTTATTTCATACCATTTCTTTAAGATACTTGAAAGCTCTGATTTTGCTATGGCCTACATCTTTAGGCATATGTGGATGGCATATTATTAACTAGGAATAATAATTCTATGCCGGGGGCAAGTTAATACCTTACCGAGAAACATTATTTTGGTGAAGGGCTTAGAAGAGGCAAAATATATCCTGGGAATTAACTACATAGAGACAACTAGCAAAAAGCACGTGCGCTGCAATAGGAGAAAAAAAATATCACACAGCCCTAACCAAATAATTATGACTCAAGACTCCAATAGGGTCATGTCCTTTATTTAAACGTGGCATTCCATCTGTGTTGTCGCTTACCTCCTTATTACCCTGGCCGACTATGGCCGCAATGCCCACAAAACTACAATGTGTTTGAATGTGATCAATTCTAAGGCCTCTCTCTCTCTCTCTCTGCATAAGATGAACAATCTGCTTTCTTTTTTCTTCTGCAAGGTTTTGCCGAGGCATGCGTGCGGGACTATTTATGGTTTCTTTCATACCCAGTTTGGTTTTGCTGAGATATTCATTTGCAACACAGATCGACGCTGGTACCAATAAAGACATATCATGCACTATTGATTAAAGTTATGCCCTAAATATAATTTTAAAATGGTTAATAGGTAAAATAACATCATATCATATTCAAATTCTACAAATTTTATATAACTGTTAAAATTAGAGTTACAGTTTAAAAGATATGGATCGATTAGGAAAACATTCGTCACTTAAAGATGGGTTGCTGGTTAATTAATGAAAACGACAGAGGGTTTTCTAAAAAAAATACAAAAGACGATTTGCTTTTGTTACTTAAGGCTGCACAGCGGGCTGATTTCAGAAAAACAGGGGTTCTTGGGCAGAATTTTTTTCCTTTATTAGTAGGAGTATAGATTAACGACATATAGACCAATTAGTTTATTGGCTCACAATCTCCACGAAGCCCTAAATTTTGCAAAAATCAAAAACTAACATTTTATGATTCAGAAAAGCCTAAAAATAATAGGCATAACATAGGGATGTATAATTCAGCTATGTACATCATAAAATACGTTTTTATGCGAGCTACATAAAAACAAAATCTTTTAGGGCTTGTTTAGACTGCTCCGCTCTATCAATATCAGCTTTCTCTCCATGAAATCCACTTTGAAATAGTTTCACACAGGAGATGCAGCTAATCATGTTTGGCTTTCAGCTAACTCCAGCTTTAAGAATGAGAAATTTGGTGGAGAGGATCTATTTGATTGGATGACACGGGGTATTCACTTACTAGTGGCAGTGGTGGGTAAATTGTTGGCAAATGTAGCATGCAATTTCAAAATTTTCCTACGCTCACGCAAGATCTATCTAGGAGATGCGTAGCAACGAGAGGGGAGAGCATCTTCATACCCTTGAAGATCGCAAAGCGGAAGCGTTTATCAACGCGGTTGATGTAGTCGTACACCTTCACGACCCGTCCCAATCAAGTACCGAACGTACGACACCTCCGCGTTCAGCACACGTTCAGCTCGATGACGTCCTCGCCTTCTTGATCCAGCAAGACGGGCGAAGTAGTAGATGAGTTCCAGCAACACGACGGCGTGGTGACGGTGTTGGTGAAGAATAATCTCCGCAGGGCTTCGCCAAGCACAACAGAAACTATGACGGGGGATAAACTAGAGGGGACGGGGTTGCCGGCACACGGCTTGGTGATGATGTGTTCCAGGTGCTAGCCCCGCCCCTCTATTTATATGTTGAGCCCTGGGATCGAAACTTGGAGTAAAAGCCTCCTCAAAGTCGGTTTTTCCCGCAAGGAAGAGTCCTTCTCGGACTTCCAGGACCAGACGCCATGGGCCTCGGCGTCTGGCCCAGACACCATGGGCCTCGGCGTCTAGCCCAGGGCCAGACGCCAGGGTCTCCGGCGTTTGGCCCCCTGGCCTCTCCAAAACTCCTTTTGCACTGACCTAAAGCCCCGTGGGCTTCACCCCTTGGCCGAACCATATCATCCTATATATCAATCTTTACCTCCGGACCATTTCAGAGCTCCTCGTCATGTCCGTGATCTCATCCGGGACTCCGAACAACATTCGGTCACCAACATACATAACTCATATAATACTATATTGTCAACGAACGTTAAGCGTGTGGACCCTACGGGTTCGAGTACTATGTAGACATGACCGAGACACCTCTCTGGTCAATAACCAATAGCGGAACCTGGATGCCCATATTGGCTCCTACATATTCTACGAAGTTCTTTATCGGTCGAACCTTATGACAATATACGTAATTCCCTTTGTCTATCGGTATGTTACTTGTCCGAGATTCGATCGTCGGTATCTTCATACCTAGTTCAATCTCGTTACCGGCAAGTCTCTTTACTCGTTCCGTAATGCATCATCCCGTAACTAACACATTAGTCACATTGCTTGAAAGGCTTATTATGATGTGCATTACTGAGAGGGCCCAGAGATACCTCTCCCATACTCGGAGTGACAAATCCTAATCTCGATCTATGCCAACCCAAAAAACACCTTTGGAGATACCTGTAGAGCATCTTTATAATCACCCAGTTACGTTGTGAAGTTTGATAGCACACAAGGTATTCCTCTGGTATCCGGGAGTTGCATAATCTCATAGTTGAAGGAATATGTATTTGACATGAAGAAAGCAGTAGCAATAAAACTGAATGATCAATATGCTAAGCTAACGGATGGGTCTTGTCCATCACATCATTCTCCTAATGATGTGATCCCGTTCATCAAATGACAACACATGTCTATGGTTAGGAAACTTAACCATCTTTGATTAACGAGCTAGTCTAGTAGAGGCTTACTAGGGACACGGTGTTTTGTCTATGTATCCACACATGTATCAAGTTTCTGGTTAATAAAATTCTAGCATGAATAATAAACATTTATCATGATATAAGGAAATATAAATAACAACTTTATTATTGCCTCTAGGGCATATTTCCTTCAGTCTCCCACTTGCACTAGATCAATAATCTAGTTCACATCGCCATGTGATTTAACATCAATAGTTCACATCGCCATGTGACCAACACCCAAAGGGTTTACTAGAGTCAGTAATCTAGTTCACATCGCTATGTGATTAACACCCAAAGAGTACTGAGGTGTGATCATGTTTTGTTTGCCAGAGAAGTTTAGTCAACGGGTCTACCACATTCAGATCCGTATGTATTGTGCAAATTTCTATATCTACAATGCTCTGCACGGAGCTACTCTAGCTAATTGCTCCCACTTTCAATATGTATCCAGATTGAGACTCAGAGTCATCCGGATCAGTATCAAAGCTTGCATCGACGTAACCCTTTACAAATAACTCTTTGTCACCTCCATAATCGAGAAACATTTCCTTAGTCCTCTTTAGGTACCTAGGATAATTTTGACCGTTGTCCAGTGATCTACTCCTAGATCAGTATTGTACCCCCTTGCCAAACTTATAGCAAGGCACACATCAGGTCTGGTACACAGCATTGCATACATGATAGAACCTATGGCTGAGGCATAGGGAATGACTTTCATTTTCTCTCTATCTTCTACAGTGGTCGGGCATTGAGTTTGACTCAACTTCACACATTGTAACACAGATGTCACGACCGGATTTTCGGGATATAAATTCCCAGAAAAACGGCCTGTGTGCTCACCAGCCCCAGGATTACTGTTAGCTGATGAGGTACCAACTTGATACAAGAAAATCCAAGCAAATACAAAAATATGTAGTACAAGACCATTGAGGCCTAGGAGTACAACACTTGGTTTCTAATGGTAGAGGGCGGAAGCGGTTGGATACATCTGCGTCTATGGGACTCCATTTCCCACAAGAACAGCTGACCAGGATAACTCCTACCTTCGCGAGGCTGCACATGTCAACACGTAGGTTCCGAGGTTGTCACCGCGATGCTTATCTCCAAGCAAGGAATCTGGCCAAGACAATAGCCAGGGACAAGCCAGTGAGTATGTTTGAATGTACTCGCAAACATTAAGAACACGGGTACAATATATCAAACATGCTCCGGGTTAATTAGATGATCACACGTCTGTCACGAAATATGCGAAAGACCATGATGCACACATATGGTTAAAAATATTCCAAAATAAAAATACTGGGTGCCAAACGAGGGTCTGAATGACTCCTCGAGAGGAAACTGCAACAATAGTAATACTGGTGCCAAACGAGGGTCTGAATGACTCCTCGAGAGGAAACTGCAGGAATAGTAATACTGGTGCCAAACGAGGGTCTGAATGACTCCTCGAGAGGAAACTGCAAGAATAATAATGCCGCAGTCGGGCGTCGGGGCGACACCACATAAAGGGCTTATAGGAGTTAAATGAACAACAAGCATGCCGCAGTCGGGCGTCTGAGCGACACCACAGAAAGGGCTTATAAGAGAATAATCACAGTGAGTATCCAGGAGGTAGAACCATCCCAGGGATACTAAAAAAGAATACATAATATAAATGGTTAGTCCAGAAATAAATCATATGTGCCATAATCATAAACAATATTTAGTTCAGTCGTTTCTCCATCCGAAAACCGATAATTTGGTCTAGTCAAGCCGTATCTCCATCCGAAAAACCGTCAGTGAGATCTATCTAAATCGTCCTCCATCCGAATACCGTTACTGAGCTCTAGCTAATTCGTTCTCCATCCGAATACCGTTACTAGGTTCAACTCAGACTGTGGTCTTTACTCAAGAACATGACTATCCAACAGGATATATCCTCTGCAGAGGGAGTACCATTTTCCCACGAGTAACGGGTTTACTTAGTCCATCGGGACTAATTCCGTCTACGGTCTTTTAATTGAAAACACGCCTGACCTGCACACACCAGCTTAACTCACCGGTGTCTGGAATCACCCATGACACCTGCCAAGCAAAACTCTAAGTGGGGAGGCTACAACCTCGACGTAGCACGGGATCAAATTTCTATTCGCGCGCTCTAAGGGGGTGCCTCCCTCTCGGTCCCAACCGGAAACACCCATGCCCCCGGACCAGGTGGCCTGCCTACCGGATGCACCCGGTATCTTCCACCATGGCCTCTCTGTACGGTGTGTGCTTTGGAAAGGGGTTGACAACCTACTGAACCATACCCTGTCCACTGCAGGGACAAGTGGTGGTACCAACAAATAAGGGAGCTATTGATCAAGACTCGGTCTACAACCAACTCAGGTGGTCCAAGTATCCTCCAACAATATCACCATTTATGAAATAAATCACCACTCCTCAAGCCCCACCATGCCATGCCGGACATACTCGTCTCGACGAGGGACTAGGGACAAGCTCGTGTCTACCCAAGACCACGACTTTCCCGGCTTCCTACCGGTATGCATGAGGAGCTCACGAGGATGATCCAAATCACTAATGTATCCATTTCTGACCACAACACAACTCCAAAGTGCACTCATGCACGAGACTATATCGATACATAAAGCCAACGCATATACCAAGTCAAAAGGTGTTGTGATCGCACCAGAACACCACAACAAAATATTATGCCAGAGTTCAGAAATGCTTGCCTTCAAGAGTATGCAAGGGATGCACTTTTTGAAAGCTTTCCCTTTCCTCCAAAAATCCTATTTTTCAAAATAACCAAATAACAAATATTTCAAACACAGTACAAAAAGTTGTCTCAAATATTTTTGAAATAAATCTTAAAATAAACTAGATGAAATTTGAGAGAGGTAGGAAAAGGAATCAACTCATTTGGAGTTCTATTTTAAAAGTTATAGCCAGTCAAAGATTAGTCAAACTTCTGTTTTAATAAAAACAGAAAAAGGAAAACGCTGCGGGGAAGAATATGTTTTCAAAGCAGAGGTGACGTACTCCGGAGCTTTGTGCTTTCACTTAAACAGAGAGAGCGGCCGCGCGGGTCACTGACAGTGGGTCCAAGGGGCCCACTGGTCAGGTTTGACCGTTTTCCCTCGCCCTCCCTTCTCTCTGCCCGAACGGCGCGGGGCTCCGGCGATCGCCGGCGACGAACGGCGGCTCCTCGAGGGCATCTGAGGGCAGGGATGGGTTGGCCAGACCGAGGCGATCCTCTCGGTGGGCGTTAGGCAGGTGGGGACGGAGGAGGCCACCGGCGGCGAGCTCCGCGGCGGAGGGGGCTACGGTGGTGAAGTGATATCTGGGCTCCGGTGATCCTTGGCCGAAGCGGAGGCGCTAGGAAGCTCCGCACGACTACGGGGGAGTTCTTGGTGGCGTTGGATTGGCGGGGGAAGCTCCGGTTGCGACGAACGGCACTGGATTGCGGCGGCGACCGAACTTGCCGGAGGCGGGGAAGAAAGAGCTTTCCCGTCGATTGCTGGCTGTGGGAGGGCTATGGGGGTGGTCTGGGGTTGCTTGAGTGTTCGGTTGAGCTCGGGGTCCCTTTAAATAGGCGCTCGAGGCTGGCTCCCGCGGTGGCCGAGGATAAGATCGCCGGCGACCACTTTTCTGTAGTTGCAGGGCATCGTGGCGGCGACGAAAGCGTGCCGACGAGCGGGAGGATAAGCACGGCCTGTGCTCTGGGGCAGCTGGCGTGCGCTGGCGGTTTGGGCGGCGCCGTCCGCGGCGGAATCCGCTGCCGACGCCGGCGTGCTGCCAGGGAGAGATTGGAGGGTACTAGAGAGAGGGCGAGTGCCTGGCGTGGTTCGGCAGGCGAGCAGGGGCCAGAGATGGGACGCGACGAGGGCGGCAGAGCGGCGTGTCGGCTCAGTGCGCGCGCGTGCAAAACGTGCGCTCTGGGCGCGCCCGGAGCACGCACGGCATGTGTTCGACGCAATGCCAGTGTGCTCTAGAGAGCTTGGGCGAGGCTGGCAAAGAACAGAACAAGGGTAGGGGTGGCTAGGAGCTCAGTGGACAAGGTTGTTGGGTCAGTGGAACAAAATCACAGTGCAAACAAAGAACTCATACCAAAACAGACTGTGCACACCAGGTGTTCGACAGAATGCCAGATGCACTTAGGCAACTCTTGGAGTGGCCAAAATCTCCAGATCAGTGTCTCTTTAGATGCAGGAGATGGTGGTAAGATTAGTTTGGCAAAAACAGATAGTTGATAGTGCAAGAATTTGAGAAAACCAGTTTTGGGCAGAAACTAAAGGCTGACATTGCATGCACCAAAAATATGCCAATGGGTCCAATCTCCTGGACTTAAGAGTTTTGAAGGGAGGGCTACAAGTAGGAAAAAGCTCAGGGTTACTAGAGCAAAGAAAAATAAGGTTGCAGTACAAATCACCAATTTGGACCAGAATGCAAAAGAGGTTGATCCACTCAAATTTTTCAAAGAACATCACTGGGTTTTTGCTTGAAGATGAATTGTATGCATCCATTGACATCTCCAAACACTTGGAAGAATTTTTAAAGAAACATTTAAATGGGTTGTAGTGCAAAAGTGCCCACTGGACCAGATTGGAAAAGTTGGTGTAGAGCTCAAAATCTCCAATGGCCAAGAGGTATTTTTGCATGAAAGTGATGTGGAAACATCACATGACATCCCCAAATTTTGGTGAAATTTTTAAAAGCATTTATCAAATGGTTGCAGTGCAAAAAGGGGCTCCAAATTTATGAAAGATCATTTTAAAAGAATAAAGCTCATGAAAAATAATTATGCAAATAAATCCACTGATAACGGATTGATCTTATAAAGAGGGCACACAAGTCCAATACTACTCTTTGAAGGCTTTTCCACTTGAAGTAAAAATTCACCATAACAAAAGGGTAAATCTTGACAAATGGAAAAGTTTTATTTCCTGGCAACATTTTAATAAATAAAACAAGGCCAAAATTTTGGGGTGTCACAACACTACCCCCTTAAGAAAAATCTCGTCGTGGAGATTTGTTAAAAGCCGTTTTGAACAAGAACTGTTTTGAAATAAATTTGTTTTTATCAAAGAAATCCTTCAATTGCACAAAAACAAAACGGCTACAGTGAGAGGGCAATAAGTGGTGTAAAACCACAGTGGGGTACACTGGCGTAGTGTGGAAAAGATCCACGGTTAGGGAAAACGAGATATTTCTATGCGGATACAGTAATTTAGAATGAATTCTAAATTACTAAAATACGCTGGTCGCACCCGAGAGCATAGTGCTCTCTCTGGCTGACAGGTGTGCCCAGGGCCCACTATCGGCCTCTTCTCCTACCTCTGGCTCTCTCTTCTCTCTCGCGTGCTCTCCCGCGCTTCCTCCACCGGCGATGCCTAGCTCGTAGGGCATCGAGGCCGTACCGTGGCGTGCTAGCTGCCGGTGCAGCGTGCACTCACCTCGCGGGCCAGTGCGTTGTCGGCACTGCTCGCGGACTCGCCTCCGAACACCAGCGGTCGAGCGACGAGTGGCGCTGGTGGACCTCGCCCACCGTGCACCGATCTCGGGCTATAAAACGATCGCGGTGCTCCTCCCTTATTCCTCACACCTGGCCTCGCTTCTACTCCTCCTTCCTTCTCCTCCATTGCGGCTAGCAGGAGCTCGAGCCGAGGCTCTAATGGCGGAGGCAATGCCGGACTGGTATGTGGTCCTGGTGTGTGGAGGCTTGGCGGTGCTGCTGGGGTTCTCCGTGCTCCTGTGCGCGATGATCCTGGATGATCGTCGTGATGCTGCCGCTCGAGTGTTGGCTCTTCGCTGTGGCGGCGATCACGTGGATTAGGCGCGGCATCGGGGCTGACCGCTGTCGGTGTGCTGGGGCAGCTCGCGCTCGAATGAACACTCACAAATCTCTCTTACTGAGACTGTGGTGTCCTCGAGTGTGGTTAGTTAGGCGCAAAAATGTGCTCAAGGATTTGTAATAGTGCTCGAGGTCGAGTGGTGGCTGCTGAGAGTTCGCTGTTACGAGGATGCGCGAATAAAAATCTATGTCGTGAAAATATATACGCGGCAGTATCTCGGGGAAAGAAATCTCCTCAAAAACACGTTGCGAGAGAAAAAAATAATTAAAACAAAACTAACAGCAGTAACACTGCTCAGAAAATAGGAACTAAAGAAAATCGGATCCGTCGCACAATTTTTTTACGAACATGCTGCAACACATAAATACAAGTACTGGGACAATAAATACATCGGAGGCGTTTACAAGGAAAACGACAAAAAGACAGGGTCCTGAGAAAACGCCTCTGGCACTGGGGCACACTCCTCTTCTATCGGGGGAAGCGGGTTGACCAGTCGATGGATGCGCCCTTCTTGGTCAGGCCTCAGAGGTCTGCCAATAGCGCTCCGAAGATTTAAATCAGCGAGGCTCTGGAGGTAGCCCATTACTCGCTGAGTTAAACGCTCCTGGGCAATAACGTACTGGGCAAGGTTGGCCAGTACTGGATCTCTCTCAATACGTCCTCCGGGAAAAGATGCAACTTCTCCGGGTCCTGCACGACTCGGAAAATAGTAGTATCCTCGCTCGCTGGCATAGGGTACTGCGAATCGAAGACGAGTGAGTGCCTCGTACGCAGCAGCTTCTATAGCCATATGCGGAGTCGACATGGATTTCCCCACGAAGGAGACTTCCGTTGGGTCTTGGTTTGGGTAGGCGGGAGGGATGTGCACCACTGCCCAATATTTCGAGGTGGAAGGGGTGATCCTTGAGTTGAGCAACTCGTACTGGGGTGGACGGGTGGCACTCATAGTACTGCAGGTAAAGTCCCACAATAATTTGACAAAACTGCCCGGGGTTGCGTCTGGGGTTCTCAGATAAATACTGGGGGTCGACATGGCAAGGAATGGCTGTGAGTACTGCGCACAAAGGTGAGGGGTGCTTGAAGTGGCCTTTATATAGCACCGGGGCTGGGATTAATCACTGGAGAAAAGGTGGCTGGATGCCGATCCTGTTCTCGGGTCAACGCCACAGATATACATATCACATAAAAGTGACGCATTACTGTGGTTGCCGACGGGGTTGGTCTTGGCAGCTGTGCCCGAAATTAAAAAAAAAACAACTGTACGCCAACGTACACACGCACAGCTACTACTCCAACACTAAGGGTGCTCAAGCAGACAGCATGCAATAAAAGCGATACAAGACCACACCATTACAAAGCGTAGGAAAACTAAGGCTCGATACAACTCGAGCGACTTAGTCTACTACGTTAATGTCTAAGTGGGCTGGCCTTGCGGACGCCGATGCTTCTCCACGGTTCTCACCGTCGGAAATTGCTGGTTGAGGTTGAGGGGCTGCCGGGTCGGGGAAATGGTGATGACCATCGCGGGGGTTGTTGGCCACAATCCCGTTGGAATGGGTTCCCAAAAGGCGACGAAGCGCTTCGGGGGTCACCAAAGCACTCTGGCTGATGGCTGGCGCAGACCTCAAGGGGTCGATCGGGTGTCCGAACAACACGACTGGGTTGTCGGCGTCGGGCTCCGCTTCTCTTCTCGCCGGGGCTCGGCGAACCAGCTCTCCACGAGCTGCGATCAGATCGAGAGTGACCTGATCGAACAGTTGCTCTAGTGCGCTTACATAGCGCACCAGATGCAATAGTGCTGGATCCGTCTCGTGGTCTCCATTGGCAACCTGGGGCGGCCTACCATACCCGTCACGACTGGGGTAGTAGTAGAACGAGCGACAATTAACTCTGGGCGACAAGTGCCGGAGTTGAACTATAGCTTCGCGGGCTGCCAGTTGGATGGCCTGTGGCTCAAAGGAAGTTGTCCTCCCAGTGAACCTGTAGGGGCGTTCTGGCGACAGACTCCTACCGTAGATGTGCACAGTGGCCCAGTACTGACGGCTCTCACCGTACATGGGTCCCTGGTACACAACATACTCAGGAGGCTCTTCTAACGCATAGGCACGGCGGGTGAGGTTTGCGAGCACGGTCACGAAACCTCCAAGGTTGGTCGCTGTGGTCTCATTGTGAACGATGGGGCCAGGCATCGTGGCTTGGTTTGGGGAAAAAGGGTTGTGCGGTGCTGTGTTTGAGGCTAGCGTGCCCTTTTTATAGGGAAAGGGGACGGAGTCTTCCCCCGCACGCTTGCGATAGAGACTGGTTGGGTGTCGGTCACTGGCGCGTGATCGATGGGCTAGGTTGATAGGTTGGGCACCGTCCGCCGAAAAGGGCGTCGGGTCACTGTGGGGCTATCTTACGCGAGAAGCTTGGCCGGGACTAGGTTAAGATCTGATGGTTTGGTTAACCTAGGTTTATTGACCTGGCTAAGATAGGATTAGCCAATGGTCAGCCTGGCTCTGATACCAAGTCTGTCACGACCGGATTTTCGGGATATAAATTCCCAGAAAAACGGCCTGTGTGCTCACCAGCCCCAGGATTACTGTTAGCTGATGAGGTACCAACTTGATACAAGAAAATCCAAGCAAATACAAAAATATGTAGTACAAGACCATTGAGGCCTAGGAGTACAACACTTGGTTTCTAATGGTAGAGGGCGGAAGCGGTTGGATACATCTGCGTCTATGGGACTCCATTTCCCACAAGAACAGCTGACCAGGATAACTCCTACCTTCGCGAGGCTGCACATGTCAACACGTAGGTTCCGAGGTTGTCACCGCGATGCTTATCTCCAAGCAAGGAATCTGGCCAAGACAATAGCCAGGGACAAGCCAGTGAGTACGTTTGAATGTACTCGCAAACATTAAGAACACGGGTACAATATATCAAACATGCTTCGGGTTAATTAGATGATCACACGTCTGTCACGAAATATGCGAAAGACCATGATGCACACATATGGTTAAAAATATTCCAAAATAAAAATACTGGGTGCCAAACGAGGGTCTGAATGACTCCTCGAGAGGAAACTGCAACAATAGTAATACTGGTGCCAAACGAGGGTCTGAATGACTCCTCGAGAGGAAACTGCAGGAATAGTAATACTGGTGCCAAACGAGGGTCTGAATGACTCCTCGAGAGGAAACAGCAAGAATAATAATGCCGCAATCGGGCGTCGGGGCGACACCACATAAAGGGCTTATAGGAGTTAAATGAACAACAAGCATGCCGCAGTCGGGCGTCTGAGCGACACCACAGAAAGGGCTTATAAGAGAATAATCACAGTGAGTATCCAGGAGGTAGAACCATCCCAGGGATACTCAAAAAGAATACATAATATAAATGGTTAGTCCAGAAATAAATCATATGTGCCATAATCATAAACAATATTTAGTTCAGTCGTTTCTCCATCCGAAAACCGATAATTTGGTCTAGTCAAGCCGTATCTCCATCCGAAAAACCGTCAGTGAGATCTATCTAAATCGTCCTCCATCCGAATACCGTTACTGAGCTCTAGCTCATTCGTTCTCCATCCGAATACCGTTACTAGGTTCAACTCAGACTGTGGTCTTTACTCAAGAACATGACTATCCAACAGGATATATCCTCTGCAGAGGGAGTACCATTTTCCCACGAGTAACGGGTTTACTTAGTCCATCGGGACTAATTCCGTCTACGGTCTTTTAATTGAAAACACGCCTGACCTGCACACACCAGCTTAACTCACCGGTGTCTGGAATCACCCACGACACCTGCCAAGCAAAACTCTAAGTGGGGAGGCTACAACCTCGACGTAGCACGGGATCAAATTTCTATTCGCGCGCTCTAAGGGGGTGCCCCCCCTCTCGGTCCCAACCGGAAACACCCATGCCCCCGGACCAGGTGGCCTGCCTACCGGATGCACCCGGTATCTTCCACCATGGCCTCTCTGTACGGTGTGTGCTTTGGAAAGGGGTTGACAACCTACTGAACCATACCCTGTCCACTGCAGGGACAAGTGGTGGTACCAACAAATAAGGGAGCTATTGATCAAGACTCGGTCTACAACCGACTCAGGTGGTCCAAGTATCCTCCAACAATTTCACCATTTATGAAATAAATCACCACTCCTCAAGCCTCACCATGCCATGCCGGACATACTCGTCTCGACGAGGGACTAGGGACAAGCTCGTGTCTACCCAAGACCACGACTTTCCCGGCTTCCTACCGGTATGCATGAGGAGCTCACGAGGATGATCCAAATCACTAATGTATCCATTGCTGACCACAACACAACTCCAAAGTGCACTCATGCACGAGACTATATCGATACATAAAGCCAACTCATATACCAAGTCAATAGGTGTTGTGATCGCTCCAGAACACCACAACAAAATATTATGCCAGAGTTCAGAAATGCTTGCCTTCAAGAGTATGCAAGGGATGCACTTTTTGAAAGCTTTCCCTTTCCTCCAAAAATCCTATTTTGCAAAATAACCAAATAACAAATATTTCAAACACAGTACAAAAAGTTGTCTCAAATATTTTTGAAATAAATCTTAAAATAAACTAGATGAAATTTGAGAGAGGTAGGAAAAGGAATCAACTCATTTGGAGTTCTATTTTAAAAGTTATAGCCAGTCAAAGATTAGTCAAACTTCTGTTTTAATAAAATCAGAAAAAGGAAAACGCTGCGGGGAAGAATACGTTTTCAAAGCAGAGGTGACGTACTCCGGAGCTTTGTGCTTTCACTTAAACAGAGAGAGCGGCCGCGCGGGTCACTGACAGTGGGTCCAAGGGGCCCACTGGTCAGGTTTGGCCGTTTTCCCTCGCCCTCCCTTCTCTCTGCCCGAACGGCGCGGGGCTCCGGCGATCGCCGGCGACGAACGGTGGCTCCTCGAGGGCATCTGAGGGCAGGGACGGGTTGGCCAGACCGAGGCGATCCTCTCGGTGGGCGTTAGGCAGGTGGGGACGGAGGAGGCCACCGGCGGCAAGCTCCGCGGCGGAGGGGGCTACGGTGGTGAAGTGATATCTGGGCTCCGGTGTTCCTTGGCCGAAGCGGAGGCGCTAGGAAGCTCCGCACGACTACGGGGGAGTTCTTGGTGGCGTTGGATTGGCAGGGGAAGCTCCGGTTGCGACGAACGGCACTGGATTGCGGCGGCGACCGAACTTGCCGGAGGCGGGGAAGAAAGAGCTTTCCCGTCGATTGCTGGCTGTGGGAGGGCTATGGGGGTGGTCTGGGGTTGCTTGAGTGTTCGGTTGAGCTCGGGGTCCCTTTAAATAGGTGCTCGAGGCTGGCTCCCGCGGTGGCCGAGGATAAGATCGCCGGCGACCACTTTTCTATAGTTGCAGGGCATCGTGGCGGCGACGAAAGCGTGCCGACGAGCGGGAGGATAAGCACGGCCTGTGCTCTGGGGCAGCTGGCGTGCGCTGGCGGTTTGGGCGGCGCCGTCCGCGGCGGAAGCTGCTGCCGACGCCGGCGTGCTGCCAAGGCGGCGCTGCAGGGTGCCAGGGAGAGCTTGGAGGGTACTAGAGAGAGGGCGAGTGCCTGGCGTGGTTCGGCAGGCGAGCAGGGGCCAGAGATGGGATGCGACGAGGGCGCCAGAGCGGCGTGTCGGCTCAGTGCGCGCGCGTGCAAAACGCGCGCTCTGGGCGCGCCCAGAGCACGCACGACAGGTGTTCGACGCAATGCCAGTGTGCTCTAGAGAGCTTGGGCGAGGCTGGCAAAGAACAGAACAAGGGTAGGGGTGGCTAGGAGCTCAGTGGACAAGGTTGTTGGGTCAGTGGAACAAAATCACAGTGCAAACAAAGAACTCATGCCAAAACAGACTGTGCACACCAGGTGTTCGACAGAATGCCAGATGCACTTAGGAAACTCTTGGAGTGGCCAAAATCTCTAGATCAGTGTCTCTTTAGATGCAGGAGATGGTGGTAAGATTAGTTTGGCAAAAACAGATAGTTGATAGTGCAAGAATTTGAGAAAACCAGTTTTGGGCAGAAACTAAAGGCTGACATTGCATGCACCAAAAATATGCCAATGGGTCCAATCTCCTGGACTTAAGAGTTTTGAAGGGAGGGCTACAAGTAGGAAAAAGCTCAGGGTTACTAGAGCAAAGAAAAATAAGGTTGCAGTACAAATCACCAATTTGGACCAGAATGCAAAAAAGGTTGATCCACTCAAATTTTTCAAAGAACATCACTGGGTTTTTGCTTGAAGATGAATTGTATGCATCCACTGACATCTCCAAACACTTGGAAGAATTTTTAAAGAAACATTTAAATGGGTTGTAGTGCAAAAGTGCCCACTGGACCAGATTGGAAAAGTTGGTGTAGAGCTCAAAATCTCCAATGGCCAAGAGGTATTTTTGCATGAAAGTGATGTGGAAACATCACATGACATCCCCAAATTTTGGTGAAATTTTTAAAAGCATTTATCAAATGGTTGCAGTGCAAAAAGGGGCTCCAAATTTATGAAAGATCATTTTAAAAGAATAAAGCTCATGAAAAATAATTATGCAAATAAATCCACTGATAACGGATTGATCTTATAAAGAGGGCACACAAGTCCAATACTACTCTTTGAAGGCTCTTCCACTTGAAGTAAAAATTCACCATAACAAAAGGGTAAATCTTGACAAATGGAAAAGTTTTATTTCCTGGCAACATTTTAATTAATAAAACAAGGCCAAAATTTTGGGGTGTCACAACAGACAAGAACCCTTTCTTTGACTGATCCATTTTGAACTTCAAAACTTTACCAAGGTATGTGCTTTGTGAAAGTCCAATTAAGCGTCTTGATCTATCTCTATAGATCTTGATGCCCAATATATAAGCAGCTTTACCGAGATCTTTCATTGAAAAACTCTTATTCAAGTATCCTTTTATGCTATCCAGAAATTCTATATCATTTCCAATCAACAATATATCATCCACATATAATTAGAAATGCTACAGAGCTCCCACTCACTTTCTTGTAAATACAGGCTTCTCCAAAAGTCTGTATAAAACCATACGCTTTGATCACCTCATCAAAGCATATATTCCAACTCCGAGATGCTTGCACCAGTCCATAAATGGATCGTTGGAGCTTGCACACTTTGTTAGCACCTTTAGGATCGACAAAACCTTATGGTTGCATCATATACAACTCTTCTTTAAGAAATCCATTAAGGAATGCAATTTTGATGTCCATTTGCCAGATTTCATAATCATAAAATACGACAATTGCTAACATGATTCAGACAGACTTAAGCATCGCTACGAGTGAGAAAATCTCATCGTAGTCAACACCTTGAACTTGTCGAAAACCTTTCGCGACAAGCAGAGCTTTGTAGATAGTAACACTACCATCAGTGTCTGTCTTCCTCTTGAAGATCCATTTATTCTCAATGGCTTGCCGATCATTGGGCAAGTCCACCAAAGTCCACACTTTGTTCTCATACATAGATCCTATCTCAGATTTCATGGCCTCAAGCCATTTATCGGAATCTGGGCTCATCATCGCTTCTTCATAATTCGTAGGTTCATCATGGTATAGTAACATGACTTCCAGAACAGGATTACCGTACCACTCTGGTGCGGAACCTGGATGATCTTATTGGTTCTTACATATTCTACAAAGATCTTTAACGGTCAAACCGCAATGACAACATACGTCATTCCCTTTGTCATCGGTATGTTACTTGCTTGAGATTCGATCGTCGGTATCTTCATACCTAGTTCAATCTCGTTACTGGCAAGTCTCTTTACTCGTTCCATAATGTATCATCCCGCAACTAACTCATTAGTCACATTGCTTGCAAGGCTTACCATGATGTGCATTACCGAGAGGGCCCAGAGATACCTCGATACTCGGAGTGACAAATCCTAATCTCGATCTATGCCAACCCAACAAACACCTTCGGAGGTACTTGTAGAGCATCTTTATGATCACCCAGTTATGTTGTGACGTTTGATAGCACACAAGGTATTCCTCCGTTATTCGGGAGTTGAATATGTATAAGTCATGAAGAAAGCAATAGCAATAAAACTTAACAATCATTATGCTAAGCTAATGGATGGGTCTTGTCCATCACATCATTCTCCTAATGATGTGATCCCGTTCATCAAATGACAACACATGTCTATGGTTAGGAAACTTAACCATCTTTGATTAACGAGCTAGTATAGTAGAGGCATACTCGGGACACAATGTTTTGTCTATGTATTCACACATGTATCAAGTTTCCGGTTAATACAATTCTAGCATGAATAAGAAACATTTATCATGATATAAGGAAATATAAATAACAACTTTATTATTGCCTCTAGGACATATTTCCTTCAGTCTCCCACTTGCACTAGAGTCAATAATCTAGATTACATTGTAATGATTCTAACACCCATGGAGTCTTGGTGCTGATCATGTTTTACTCGTGGAAGATGCTTAGTCAATGGGTCTGCAACATTCAGATCCGTATGTATTTTGCAAATCTCAATGTCTCCCTCCTTGACTTGATCATGGATGGAGTTGAAGCGTCTCTTGATGTGTTTGGTTCTCTTGTGAAATCTGGATTCCTTCGCCAAGGCAATTGGTCCAGTACTGTCACAAAAGATTTTCATTGGACCCGATGCACTAGGTATTAAACCTAGATCGGATATGAACTCCTTCATCTAGACTCCTTCATTTGCTACTTCCGAAGCAGCTATGTACTCCGCTTCACACGTAGATCCTGCCACGACGCTTTGCTTGGAACTGCACCAACTGACAACTCCACCATTCAATATAAATACGTATTCGGTTTGCGACTTACAGTCATCCGGATCAGTGTCAAAGCTAGCAACGATGTAACCATTTACGACGAGCTCTTTGTCACCCCCATAAACGAGAAACATATCCTTAGTCCTTCAGGTATTTCAGGATGTTCTTGACCACTGTCCAGTGATCCACTCCTGGATTACTTTGGTACCTCCTGATACGTCTCCAACGTATCTATAATTTTTGATTGTTCCATGCTATTATATTATCTGTTTTGGATGTTTAATGGGCTTTACTAAGCACTTTTATATTATTTTTGGGACTAACAACCCAAGTCCCAGTGCAAATTGCTGTTTTTTTGCCTATTTCAGTGTTTCGCACAAAAGGAATATCAAACGGAGTCCAAACGAAATGAAACCTTCAGGAGAGTGATTTTTGGAACAAACGTGATCCAGAGGACTTGGAGTGGACGTCAAGAAACAATCGAGGAGGCCACGAGGCAGGGAGGCGCGCCTGCCCCCTGGGCGCGCCCCCACCCTCGTGGGCCCCTCGCAGCTCCACCGACCTACTTCTTCCTCCTATATATACCCATATACCCTGAAACCATCCAGGAGCACCACGAAACCCTATTTCCACCGCCGCAACCTTCTGTACCCGTGAGATCCCATCTTGGGGCCTTTTCCGGCGCTCTACCGGAGGGGGAATCGATCACGGAGGGCTTCTACATCAACACCATAGCCTCTCCGATGATGTGTGAGTAGTTTACCACAAACCTTCGGGTCCATAGTTATTAGCTAGATGACTTCTTCTCTCTCTTTGGATCTCAATACAAAGTTCTCCTCTATCTTCTTGGAGATCTATTCGATGTAACTCTTTTTGCGGTGTGTTTGTCGAGATCCGACGAATTGTGGGTTTATGATCAAGATTATCTATGAACAATATTTGAATCTCTCTGAATTCTTTTATGTATGATGTGTTATCTTTGCAAGTCTCTTCGAATTATCAGTTTGGTTTGGCCTACTAGATTGATCTTTCTTGCAATGGGAGAAGTGCTTAGCTTTGGGTTCAATCTTGCATTGCTTGATCCCAGTGACAGAAGGGGAAACGACACGTATTGTATTGTAGCCATCGAGGATAAAAAGATGGGGTTTATATCATATTGCTTGAGTTTATCCCTCTACATCATGTCATCTTGCCTAATGCGTTACCCTGTTCTTATGAACTTAATACTCTAGATGCATGCTGGATAGCGGTCTATGTGTGGAGTAATAGTAGTAGATGCAGGCATGAGTCGGTCTACTTGTTGCGGACGTGATGCCTATATACATGATCATGCCTAGATATTCTCATAACTATGCACTTTTCTATCAATTGCTCGATAGTAATTTGTTCACCCACCGTAATACTTATGCTATCTTGAGAGAAGCCACTAGTGAAACCTATGGCCCCGGGTCTATTTTCCATCATATAAGTTTCCAATCTATTTTACTTTGCAATCTTTACTTTCAATCTATACCATAAAAATGCCAAAAATATTATCATCTCTATCAGATCTCACTTTTGCAAGTGGCCGTGAAGGGATTGACAACCCCTTTATCGCGTTGGTTGCAAGGTTCTTATTTGTTTGTGTAGGTACGAGGGACTTGCGTGTGGCCTCCTACTTGATTGATACCTTGGTTCTCAAAAACTGAGGGAAACACTTACGCTACTTTGCTGCATCACCCTTTCCTCTTCAAGGGAAAACCAACGCATGCTCAAGAGGTAGCAAGAAGGATTTCTGGCACTTGCGTGTGGCCTCCTACTTGATTGATACCTTGGTTCTCAAAAACTGAGGGAAACACTTACGCTACTTTGCTGCATCACCCTTTCCTCTTCAAGGGAAAACCAACGCATGCTCAAGAGGTAGCAAGAAGGATTTCTGGCACCGTTGCCGGGGAGGCTTACACCAAGTCAAGTCAAGTCAAGATTTGATCTCCCGTCAACGAGCCGTTTCTGGCGCCGTTGCCGGGGAGTCTACGCACAGTCAAGACATACCAAGTACCCATCACAAACTCTTATCCCTCGCATTACATTATTTGCCATTTGCCTCTCATTTTCCTCTCCCCCACTTCACCCTTGCCGTTTTATTCGTCCTCTCTTTCCGTTCACCTCTTTTTCGCTTGCTTCTTGTTTGCTTGTGTGTTGGATTGCTTGCTTGTCACGATGGCTCAAGATAATACTAAATTGTGTGACTTTGCCAATACCAACAACAATGATTTTCTTAGCACTCCGATTGCTCCTCTTACCGATGCTGAATCTTGTGAAATTAATGCTGCTTTTCTGAATCTTGTCATGAAAGATCAATTCGCCGGCCTGCCTAGTGTAGATGCCGCTACCCATCTAAACAGCTTTGTTGATTTGTGTGATATGCAAAAGAAGAAAGATGTGGACAATGATATTGTTAAATTGAAGCTATTTCCTTTTTCGCTTAGAGATCGTGCTAAAACTTGGTTTTCGTCTTTGCCTAAAAATAGTATTGATTCTTGGAATAAGTGCAAAGATGCTTTTATCTCTAAGTATTTTCCTCCCGCTAAGATCATCTCTCTTAGAAACGATATTATGAATTTTAAGCAACTTGATCATGAACATGTTGCACAAGCTTGGGAGAGAATGAAATTAATGATACGTAATTGCCCTACACATGGTTTGAATCTATGGATGATTATACAAAAAATTTATGCCGGATTGAATTTTGCTTCTAGAAATCTTTTAGATTCGGCCACGGGAGGCACTTTTATGGAAATCACTTTAGGAGAAGCTACTAAACTCCTAGATAATATTATGGTTAATTATTCTCAATGGCACACTGAAAGATCTACTAGTAAAAAGGTGCATGCAATTGAAGAGATTAATGTTTTGAGTGGAAAGATGGATGAACTTATGAAATTGTTTGCTAATAAGAGTGTTTCTTCTGATCCCAATGATATGCCTTTGTCTAATTTGATTGAGAATAATAATGAATCTACGGATGTGAATTTTGTTGGTAGGAACAACTTTGGTAACAACGCTTATAGAGGAAACTTTAATCCTAGGCCGTATCCTAGTAATTCCTTTAATAATTATGGTAATTCCTACAACAACTCTTATGGAAATTTTAATAAGATTCCCTCTGATTTTGAGACTAGTGTTAAAGAATTTATGATTTCTCAAAAGAATTTCAATGCTTTGAATGAAGAAAAATTGCCTAAGATTGATGAGTTGGCTAGGAACGTGGATAGAATTTCTCTTGATGTTGATTCTTTGAAACTTAGATCTATTCCAACTAAGCATGATATCAATGAGTCTCTCAAGGCTATGAGAATTTCCATTGATGAGTGCAAATAAAGAACCGCTAGGATGCGTGCTAAGAAAGATTGCTTTATGAAAGCGTATTCTTCTAGTTTTCATGATAATAAGGATGAAGATCTAAAAGTGATTGATGTATCCCCTATTAAATCTTTGTTTTGCAATATGAATCTTGATAATGATGGAGCTGGAGATGAGTCAACTTTAGTTAAAAGGCGTTCTAATGATTCAGAGTTTTTAGATCTTGATGCAAAAATTGGTAAAAGTGGGATTGAAGAAGTCAAGACTTTACATAGCAATGAACCCACTATTTTGGATTTCAAGGAATTTAATTATGATATTTTTTCTTTAATAGATTGTGTTTCCTTGTTGCAATCCGTGCTAAATTCTCCGCATGCTTATAGTCAAAATAAGGCTTTTACTAAGCATATCGTTGATGCTTTAATGCAATCTTATGAAGAAAAGCTTGAATTGGAAGTTTCTATCCCTAGAAAACTTTATGATGAGTGGGAACCTACTATTAAAATTAAAATTAAAGATCATGAATACTATGCTTTGTGTGATTTGGGTGCTAGTGTTTCCACGATCCCAAAAACTTTGGGTGCTACTTATGGATTGCATACCAAAGATGACAATACCTAGATCTATCCTTGCCTTTATGCCTAGCTAGGGGCGTTAAACGATAGCGCTTGTTGGGAGGCAACCCAATTTTTTATTGTTTTTTTGGTTCTGTTTAGTAATAAATCTTTCATATAGCCTCTGGTTAGATGTGTTTTCATGTTTTAATTAGTGTTTGTGCTAAGTAGAACCTTTGGGAAGACTTGGGTGAAGTCTTTTTGATCTTGCTGTAAAAAAACAGAAACTTTAGCGCTCGCGAGATTAGCTACAACTTTTTACTGGAGAGTTCTATTTAGTTGATTATTTTTGCAGATGATTAATAGATAAATTACTCACGTCCAGCAATTTATTTTAGAATTTTTGGAGTTCCAGAAGTATGCGTTTGATACAGATTACTACAGACTGTTCTATTTTGACAGATTCTATTTTCGTGTGTTGTTTGCTTATTTTGATGAATCTATGGCTAGTATCGGAGGTTATGAACCATTGATAAGTTGGAATACAGTAGGTTGTGAAGTGGTGTTTTGTTTTCTTTCGCTAACGGAGCTCATGAGATTTTCTGTTAAGTTTTGTGTTGTGAAGTTTTCAAGTTTTGGGTAAAGATTTTATGGATTATGGAACAAGGAGTGGCAAGAGCCTAAGCTTGGGGATGCCCAAGTGTAACGCCCACGATGCGGCTATATCTCCCACGTGTCGAGGCACGACTTAGAGGCATAACCGCATAGTGGTTTTGTCGCAAGAAGGGTCATCTTCACACAATCCCATGTAATGAACAAGAATGGGATAAAGAGTTGGCTTACAATCGCCACTTCACACAATACATAAATATCATCATACATCAACCAAAATACAATCATATAGACCGACTACGGTCAAAATCCAGATGAAAATAAGACAACCCCAAATGCTAGATCCCCGATCGTCCCAACTGGGCTCCACTACTGATCATCAGGAAAAGACACATAGTAACGACCACGTTCCTCGTCGAACTCCCACTTGAGATCGACGCCATCATCCGCACTGGCATCGTCGGCACCTGCAACTGTTTTGGAAGTATCTGTGAGTCACGGGGACTCAGCAATCTCACACCCGCGAGATCAAGTCTATTTAAGCTTATAGGACAAAGAGGAGCAAAGAGGTGGAGCTGCAGCGGCAAAAGCATATATGGAGGCTAACTTGCGCATATGAGAGCGAGAAGAGAAGCAATGGAACGGACGTCATCTAGCAATGACCAAGAAGAGGTCCGGAACACCTACTTACGTCATACATAACACAGACCGTGTTCACCTCCCGGACTCCGCCGAGAAGAGACCATCACGGCTACACACGCACTTGGTGTATTTTAATTGGGTCAAGTGACAAGTTATCTACAACCGGACATTAACAAATTCCCATCTGCCTCATAACCGCGGGCACGGCTTTCGAAAGATATTACCCTGCAGGGGTGTCCCAACTTAGCCCATCATAAGCTCTCACGGTCAACGAAGGATAAACCTTCTCCCGGAAAGACCCGATCAGTCTCGGAATCCCGGTTTACAAGACATCTCGACAATGGTAAAACAAGACCAGCAAAGCCACCCGAATGTGCCGACAAATCCCGATAGGAGCTGCACATATCTCGTTCTCAGGGCACACCGGATGAGACATCCTACGAGTAAAACCAGACCTCGAGTTTCCAGGAGGGGGCCCCGCAGTCTGCTCAGTTCGGACCAACACTCGAAGGAGCACTGGCCCGGGGGGGTTAAAATAAGATGACCCTCGGGCTCGCGAAAACCCGGGGGAAAAAAGGTATAGGTAGCAAATAGTAAAACCAAGGTTGGGCCTTGCTGGAGGAGTTTTATTCAAGGCGAACTGTCAAGGGGGTCCCATAAATCACCCGACCGCGTAAGGAACGCAAACTCAAGGAACATAATCCCGGTATAACAGTAACTAGGGCGGCAAGAGTGGAACAAAACACCAGGCATAAGGCCGAGCCTTCAACCCTTTGCCAAAATATATAGATGCATTAATTAAATAAGAGATATTGTGATATCCCAACATATCCATGTTCCGACATGGAACAAACTTCAACTTCACCTGCAACTAGCAACGCTATAAGAGGGGCTGAGCAAAAGCGGTAACATGGCCAAACAACGGTTTGCTAGGAGGGGATGGTTAGAGGCTGACATGGCTAAAAATAGGAGACATGATATAGCAAGTGATAGGTAGCGAGCATGGCAATAGAGCGAACAACTAGCATAGCAAAGATAGAAGTGATTTCGAGGGGTGGTCATCTTGCCTGCAAGGTTCTCAGAGTTGTCGAAAGCTTGATCCTCGTAAGCGTACTCGACAGGTTCCTCGTTTACGAACTCGTCTCCCGGCTCTACCCAAGACAAGAACACAAACAAACGGAACCACAATCAACAACGAGAAATGCGCAAGCAACATGATGCAAAACATGTATGATATGCAAGATATGATATGCGATGCGTATGCGTGCTCCGGAAGGAAAATGATGAACATGGCAGTAACTTGGCAAACCAAGCATTCCACTGGAAAGATGAGGTGATTTCGGTCGAAATCGATATAAAGATCACCGGAATCGGATGCACGGTTTGCAAATGGCAAGCAAAACAAGAATGACACGAATCTGTGATAAACAGCAAGATAGCACTTAAAATGCAATAAGTAACAATTTTACAACACCCCAACATAGCAACAAAGTACATGGCAGTAATCTACAAGAGATGCTTGACAAAAGATGAACACTGAGCTACGGCTAGTTCACAACATATCAAGCTCAAACAAGCATGACAAAAGTGCAAAAGATTACAGGTTCACAGACTTAGTGAAAAACTGGACATGGCAGAAATCATCATCAGGTAGCAATGTTCAGAGCACGAAATCAACATGCTACAGGAACTTAACATATCAAAACAAGGCATGGTAGTGTTCTACTAAATGCACATGACAAAAGTCCCTTACTGACCATAAGCCAAAAAGGACCAGAAGATATGATGGCAAGCATGTAAACATAGCAAGTTTCGTTATCAGGTTTCAGACTTAGCAGAAAACAGAGCATGGCAGAAATATTAATATGTAGGCCTCTTTGTGAGCTTGATGCACTCACTACAGAGCAATGCATGACAAACCAAGTATACCTATAGCAAGATGGCATGTTGATGAAGCTAACCATGGGAAGAACAATTAAATAGCATGTATGGATCAACTACAATAAGCTTGGCAAAAATGCATGTCATGTTAAGAATCTGCCAGAAATATTTTATAGCAAAAGTAGAACAAGATTGAGTCGTGTTATGGTACTCTAAAATTGCAAACAATTGCAGGAATAGATCAATTACAACTATAGATACAAAACACCCTTACTGAACATCTCCAAAATATGCATGGATCTCTCTGTAGCATCAAGTTTATATGGCAACAAAATTACAGCAGACAAAGACTTAAGAGAAATCACTAAGTCCCTGAAATCAGAAATATCACGGGGCCTACTTTGCATGCTTGTGCTAGTCACCACAAAGATCACAAAAATACATGGACTACACCACTGGAAAGATGGCATGGCATACTTTAAAACACATGTAGAGCTCATGCTCAAAAGATGCACAGAATAAAAGATACAAAAATGACAAATCTCCAAGTTCTGATAAGAACCAGAGATTAACAGCAACTAGCCCTCTTCCAACGAAGATTTGGGCATCAAGATGACCGCTAATGAAAATGGTGCAATCGAACATAATGAAGAGCATCACGAGGCGAACAATTTGACATATTATACGCGCGAATCGGAGCTACATGCACAAAGTTATAGCATCGGGAACAGAGCAAGTTGCTGTAGAGTTTTCAGGACTTGGAGAAAAAAACGGGCGAGGGAAGTCAACGCGGCTACAGTGGCTACCAGATCCGATCGTGGTCGGGCGAGCTCGAGGCGCTCGGGCGCTCGCCGGCGGGAGGAGGGAAGGAGGCGGGCGGCGGCCGTG
>NC_057796.1:278184432-278206899 GCF_018294505.1 Triticum aestivum | reverse complement strand
GTCCGGCGGCGCGCGGTGGAGAAGCTAGGGTTCGTCTGCGAATCCGTTTTTCGGGATGCCCACTTATTTATAGGTAGAGGGAGCTAGGAGGCTCCAAATGAGGTGCGGTTTTCGCCCACACGATCGTGATCGAACGACCTAGAGAATGGAAGAGAGTTTGGTGGGTTTTGGGCTGGTTTTGGAGGGGTTTTTTGCTGGATACTCAAATGGACATTGCGGAGGCCCGGTTAACCGTTGGAGTACCAAACGACCTCCGAATGGAACGAAACTTGACCGGTAGTCTCCGGGTGGTATATTAAGACCACTTGACAAGCCTCGGTCCATTCCGAGAAAGTTTGACACACGCACACGAAAGAAAACAAGAGGGGTGCACCGGAGGAGATAGGAGCGCCGGATTGGAAACGGACAACGGGGAAAATGCTCGGATGCATGAGACGAACACGTATGCGAATGCAATGCACATGATGACATGATATGAAAATGCATGACATGACAAAATACAAAACGAAAAACAAAACCCGACAACGGAGGGAAAAACATATCACATAGCCGGAAATGGCAAGAGTCGGAGTTACAAATATGGCAAGTTACATGCGGGGTGTTACAACACTCCACCACTACGAGAGGATCTCGTCCCGAGATCTAGGACTGAAAGAACTCCGGATATTCGGAAAGGAGATGGTCCTCACGTTCCCAGGTGGCTTCCCGGTCGGAATGGTGCGACCACTTCACTTTGAGGAATTTGATTGACTTGTTGCGAGTCTTGCGCTCAGTTTCTTCAAGAATAGCAACTGGGTGCTCATGATAAGACAAATCTTCTTGGAGGTCAATCTCTTCGAAGTCGATAGTGCGCTCAGGCGTCTTGAAGCACTTGCGGAGCTGTGACACGTGGAACACATCGTGCACGTTCGCGAAGTTGGAAGGAAGCTCAAGTTGATAGGCGAGGTCGCCTCTTTTGCCAGTGATCTTGAAAGGACCCACGTATCTAGGGGCAAGCTTCCCTTTGATACCGAAGCGACGAGTGCCTTTCATTGGAGAGACGCGGAGGTAGACATGGTCTCTGATCTCGTAAACCAAATCACGATGCTTACTATCATAGTAACTCTTCTGGCGCGATTGCGCGGCTTTGAGATTATCACGGATGACTTTACACATTTCTTCAGCTTCAGTGATTAAGTCATTGCCAAGAAGTTGGCGTTCCCCAGTCTCTGACCAATTGAGAGGAGTACGGCACTTTCTGCCATACAGAATCTCGAATGGGGCCTTGCCCGAACTCGCTTGGAAGCTGTTGTTGTAGGAGAATTCAGCATAAGGAAGACAATCTTCCCATTTCATGCCAAAGGAAATGACACAAGCCCTGAGCATATCTTCAAGAATTTGATTGACTCACTCGACTTGGCCACTAGTTTGAGGGTGGAAAGCTGTGCTGAAGCGAATGTTAGTGCCCATGGCCTTCTGGAAGGAGTCCCAGAACTTAGAGGTGAAGATGCTTCCACGATCAGAAGAAATCAAATGTGGAATGCCGTGCAAGGAGACAATTCTGGAGGTGTAAAGCTCTGCCAGCTGAGCTGCTGTGATGGATTCTTTGATTGGAAGGAAATGAGCCACTTTAGAGAGCTTGTCGATGACAACGAAGATAGCGTCATTTCCGCGCTTGGACTTGGGAAATCCAGTCACGAAGTCCATTTTGATATGATCAAACTTCCATTCTGGGATAGCAAGAGGTTGGAGGAGACCAGCTGGTCGTTGGTGTTCTGCTTTCACTCTTCGGCAGACATCACATTCATTCACGAATTGAGCAATTTCTCGCTTCATTTGAGTCCACCAATACGACTGCTTGAGGTCATGATACATCTTCGTACTTCCAGGATGAATGGAAAGGAGAGAATTGTGCGCCTCGTTCATTATGACTTTCCTTAGATCACCTTTCGGAACCACAATCCGGTCCTCGAAGAACAAAGTGTCTCTGTCATCAATGCGATAGCACTTGTATTTGGAAAGACCCTTGTCGATACCACGTTTCACCTTCTTCACCATGGCATCAAGGAGTTGTGCCTCACGAATTTGATCTTCCAAAGTAGGAGATACTATGAGGTTGGCGAGAAAGCCTTGAGGAACAACTTGGAGATTTAGCTTGCGGAAAGCTTCACAAAGATCCGGTTGGAAAGGCTTGAGAATTAAGCTGTTGCAATAAGCTTTCCTGCTTAAAGCATCTGCAATGACATTTGCTTTGCCTGGAGTATATTCGATACTCGGATTGTACTCTTGAATCATTTCGACCCATCGAGTCTGCCTGAGGTTGAGGTTGGGCTGAGTGAAGATATACTTGAGACTCTTGTGATCAGTGAAAATGTCCACTTGTCTTCCCAACAAGAGATGTCTCCATGTAATCAATGCATGGACAACTGCCGCCAACTCAAGATCGTGAGTGGGGTAGTTCTTCTCGTTGGGCTTCATCTGCCGAGAGGTATAGGCCACAACTTTCTTCTCTTGCATTAACACAGCACCGAGACCTTGGAGAGAAGCATCACAGAAAACTTCATATGGCTTGGATTCATCAGGAGGAGTCAAGACAGGAGCTGTGACTAGTTTCTGTTTGAGAGTGTTGAAAGCAACTTCACACTCAGGAGACCAGACATATTTCACATGCTTCTGTAGGAGGTTAGAAAGAGGCTTTGCAATCTTGGAGAAATTCTCAACGAATCTTCGGCAATAGCTTGCAAGACCCAGAAAACTACGGAGCTGCTTGACATTTTGAGGAGGTTCCCAATCCAGAACTGCGGACACCTTCTCGGGGTTAACAGCGATGCCTTTGGCAGAGATGATGTGACCAAGGAAAAGAACTTCATCGAGCCAAAACTCACATTTGGAGAACTTCGCATAGAATTGATACTCTCTGAGCTTGTCGAGCACCAATCGCAAATGTTTGGCATGATCCTGCTTATTCTTGGAGAAGACCAAGATATCATCGAGATACACCAGAACAAATTCATTGGTATAAGGGTTGAAGATGAAATTCATCATCTGAGAGAACACTGGAGGAGCATTGACAAGACCGAAAGACACGACAGTATACTCATAAGAACCAAAGCTTGTTCTGAATGCTGTCTTGGGAATATCTTCTTCACGAATGCGAATCTGATGATAACCCATACGAAGGTCAAGCTTCGAGAATACTTTAGCACCTTTGAGTTGCTCAAAAAGCTCATTGATGTTGGGAAGTGGATACTTGTTCTTGATTTTCTTCTTGTTCAATGGACGGTAGTCGACACAAAGTCGGTCCGTGCCATCCTTCTTCTTGACAAAAAGAACACCACAACCCCATGGAGAAGAACTCGGTCTGATCAAACCCAGACGTTCTTGTTCATCGAGCTGTTTCTTCAATTCCTTCAGCTCGTTTGGTCCAAGCTTGTATGGACGCTTGCAAACGGGTTCAGTGCCAGGCTCTAGTTCGATAACGAACTCAACTGGCCGGTGAGGAGGCATACCCGGAAGCTCTTCTGGAAAGACATCTTGATACTCGCAAACGACTGGAATTTGAGAGATGGCATTCAATTCGCCCTTCTCATTGAGAGAGAAAAACCGAATGGTTTCATCACGAGCGGCAAAAATAATCACATCCTCAGACGAGTGTGTCAATTGAATTTCCCTGGCAGCACAATCAAGTTGAGCCTTGTGCTTAGAAAGCCAGTCCATCCCGAGAATAAGATCAATATCCGAGTCACCAAGAACAATTGGAGAAGACTGGAATCTATAGTCGCCCATCTTGATGGAAACATCGGGAGCAACCAAACTAGAAGACAAAAGCTTACCCGGAGAAACAACTTGCATAACTTTGGATAAAATCTCTGTGTCAACATTGTGCTTCGATGCAAATGGGTATGACAAGAAAGAATGCGATGCACCAGTATCAAAAAGAACTTTTGCAGGAATATCATTAACTGAGAGATTACCCATTATCACATCAGTAGATTCCTCCGCTTGAGCTGCATTCATCATGTTCACCTTTGCAAACTTTGGATTATGCTTGACCACTGCATTGCTGGAAGATCTGACAGGAGGAGGAGGAGGAAGACGCCTCTGGTTGAAGCACTTGTTCGCATAGTGACCTTTCTGCTGACATTTGTTGCAAGTCACCTCTGAGAGTGGACGGTGATAAGGAGCATTGGACTTTGGAGCTTGATTCTGAGACTTGTTCTGATAGCCGGAGTTGGAAGAGTTGGAAGAACTATGGCCACCTTTGTTCTTCTGCTGGTAAGGCTGACGAAACGGAGGAGGAGGAGGCAACCAGAACTTCTGTTGCTTAGCTGTCACAAGTGAGGAAGAAGAAGACTGAACTGCGTCCCTGACTCTTTTCTTAGAAGCCTCACACTTGAGCTGAGCAGCCTCTTGCTTCAGTGCCATATTGTAGAATTGATCAAACTGAGTAGGCTCAACAAGAACGAGAGCTAACTGCAGATCCTCTTTAAGGCCACCTCTGAAGTGATAGATCATACTCTTCTCATCAGGAACGTCTTGTTTAGCGAAGCGAGCAAGTTTCTGAAACTGAATGTTGTATTGATACACAGACATGTTTCCTTGCTTGAGATTGCGGAACTCCTCACGCTTGCTCTCAACAACACTTTGTGGAATGTGGTGCGCTTTGAAGTCCCGACAGAAGTCAGTCCAAGTGATTACACGACCTCCTCTGGAATCTTTGTATTGCTGGAACCAATCAGCAGCTTGGTCCTTGAGCTGGAAAGAAGCGAACTTGACAAAGTCCTCAGGCCTGACATTGCTACATTCAAAATGCTTGTTGATGTCCACGAGCCAATCATCGGCATCCGTGGCCTCGGCACAGTAGCTGAAAGACTTGGGCTGATTTGCGAGAAACTGGTTGAGAGTGGCAAAGTGAAACTGATTGTTGCCTTGACCTTGATTGCCTTGATTGCCTTGCCCTTGAGTACGTTCTTGCAAGAGTTGCAGAATCATCTGAGCATTGGCGTTGGTGGCTGCCATGATTGCTTGCCATGCCTCCGGAGGTGGAGGTGGTGGCGGAGGGTTCGCTTGACTCCCTTCATTGCGATCCGGATTCTGACGCGTTGGCGGAGCCATCCTGAAGAGGGTGACATCCGTTAGCATCTTGATAGACAAATAGATAAGTAGAATCAACGGATAGAAATTGCAACATATAGTCTTCACAATAAACATTCGAACGAAGATGAACGAATGAATTCCGTAGTAAATCATCACACTTCCATAAGTTGAGAAGCCACTTGAAAAGGATATGGAATGAACATATGAATTCGAAGCAACTCGAATACCACAATACAAAATAAAACAAAGTATTGACTTGCAGAATAAGCCGGAACAAACATATGATAGATATTTCGTCCGAAGTTTTCGTGGTGGGGCCCACACGGGCTCAATCGTACAGCACCATCATGTACAAGGCTGTGCACATGACATACGAAGCATCCCCGAGTCGGCAAAGCCATGGACTCTTTAAGACACAACGAGACCACTGTAAAATCAACCGTATACAGGCGGACCACTAGACGTCGAACCCCAATCTCATATCATGCGTCTGTCGGAAGGATATCCTAAGGCTACTTGAATTCCCACTTATAAACTCCCGAAACTTTCTGGTTATGCAATCTGGTGTAGGGGATACAGGGGACACAAAATATATCACCCAAACTAACAATCCCTAGATCCAGCTGTATCCATCCGTCAACACATAACCAAGAAATCTTCGGAAATTGTTAACCTCAACCTTCGAAAAACATCCGTTATACAAGTTATGGCAATACTCCCGAACTCCCGGCCCAGTACTGGGTGGCGTCGAGGTGATCTCACCAACAACTGCATAAAAGAGATTTCGATGTCGGCGAAACTCAGGTGTTCCAGAACTGCAACGATAAAATTGTGACGACAACACCTCGGAGCTCAACTCCCCGGGACACTGCCACAACCCCTAAATGACAGGAGGCACCAAGAACAATGTTCTCGTCACAAATCGATCGGAACGATTCCAAGATACCCGCGTGATCCTAAAATTTTTTTTAGTGAAATTTGAGGAGAGAGTAGTCAAAACTTCTACGTCAGGAGACCTCACCAGAGCGACGAAGGGACTGAGGAGTAAAACGAATCCTACTCTCCGATATATATAATCCTAAGACTCAACACATTTTTGTTCTAGACTCAACAACGCCAGTGATTCGATCAAGCAGGGGGCTCCTAAGTCGGGGATGGCTCTGATACCAACTTGTAACGCCCACGATGCGGCTATATCTCCCACGTGTCGAGGCACGACTTAGAGGCATAACCGCATAGTGGTTTTGTCGCAAGAAGGGTCATCTTCACACAATCCCATGTAATGAACAAGAATGGGATAAAGAGTTGGCTTACAATTGCCACTTCACACAATACATAAATATCATCATACATCAACCAAAATACAATCATATAGACCGACTACGGTCAAAATCCAGATGAAAATAAGACAACCCCAAATGCTAGATCCCCGATCGTCCCAACTGGGCTCCACTACTGATCATCAGGAAAAGACACATAGTAACGACCACGTTCCTCGTCGAACTCCCACTTGAGATCGACGCCATCATCCGCACCGGCATCGTCGGCACCTGCAACTGTTTTGGAAGTATCTGTGAGTCACGGGGACTCAGCAATCTCACACCCGCGAGATCAAGTCTATTTAAGCTTATAGGACAAAGAGGAGCAAAGAGGTGGAGCTGCAGCGGCAAAAGCATATATGGAGGCTAACTTGCGCATATGAGAGCGAGAAGAGAAGCAATGGAACGGACGTCATCTAGCAATGACCAAGAAGAGGTCCGGAACACCTACTTACGTCATACATAACACAGACCGTGTTCACCTCCCGGACTCCGCCGAGAAGAGACCATCACGGCTACACACGCACTTGGTGTATTTTAATTGGGTCAAGTGACAAGTTATCTACAACCGGACATTAACAAATTCCCATCTGCCTCATAACCGCGGGCACGGCTTTCGAAAGATATTACCCTGCAGGGGTGTCCCAACTTAGCCCATCATAAGCTCTCACGGTCAACGAAGGATAAACCTTCTCCCGGAAAGACCCGATCAGTCTCGGAATCCCGGTTTACAAGACATCTCGACAATGGTAAAACAAGACCAGCAAAGCCACCCGAATGTGCCGACAAATCCCGATAGGAGCTGCACATATCTCGTTCTCAGGGCACACCGGATGAGACATCCTACGAGTAAAACCAGACCTCGAGTTTCCAGGAGGGGGCCCCGCAGTCTGCTCAGTTCGGACCAACACTCGAAGGAGCACTGGCCCGGGGGGGTTAAAATAAGATGACCCTCGGGCTCGCGAAAACCCGGGGGAAAAAAGGTATAGGTAGCAAATAGTAAAACCAAGGTTGGGCCTTGCTGGAGGAGTTTTATTCAAGGCGAACTGTCAAGGGGGTCCCATAAATCACCCGACCGCGTAAGGAACACAAACTCAAGGAACATAATCCCGGTATAACAGTAACTAGGGCGGCAAGAGTGGAACAAAACACCAGGCATAAGGCCGAGCCTTCCACCCTTTACCAAAATATATAGATGCATTAATTAAATAAGAGATATTGTGATATCCCAACATATCCATGTTCCGACATGGAACAAACTTCAACTTCACCTGCAACTAGCAACGCTATAAGAGGGGCTGAGCAAAAGCGGTAACATGGCCAAACAACGGTTTGCTAGGAGGGGATGGTTAGAGGCTGACATGGCTAAAAATAGGAGACATGATATAGCAAGTGATAGGTAGCGAGCATGGCAATAGAGCGAACAACTAGCATAGCAAAGATAGAAGTGATTTCGAGGGGTGGTCATCTTGCCTGCAAGATTCTCAGAGTTGTCGAAAGCTTGATCCTCGTAAGCGTACTCGACAGGTTCCTCGTTCACGAACTCGTCTCCCGGCTCTACCCAAGACAAGAACACAAACAAACGGAACCACAATCAACAACGAGAAATGCGCAAGCAACATGATGCAAAACATGTAGATATGATATGCGATGCGTATGCGTGCTCCGGAAGGAAAATGATGAACATGGCAGTAACTTGGCAAACCAAGCATGCCACTGGAAAGATGAGGTGATTTCGGTCGAAATCGATATAAAGATCACCGGAATCGGATGCACGGTTTGCAAGTGGCAAGCAAAACAAGAATGACACGAATCTGCGATAAACAGCAAGATAGCACTTAAAATGCAACAAGTAACAATTTTACAACACCCCAACATAGCAACAAAGTACATGTCAGTAATCTACAAGAGATGCTTGACAAAAGATGAACACTGAGCTACGGCTAGTTCACAACATATCAAGCTCAAACAAGCATGGCAAAAGTGCAAAAGATTACAGGTTCACCGACTTAGTGAAAAACTGGACATGGCAGAAATCATCATCAGGTAGCAATGTTCAGAGCACGAAATCAACATGCTACGGGAACTTAACATATCAAAACAAGGCATGGTAGTGTTCTACTAAATGCACATGACAAAAGTCCCTTACTGACCATAAGCCAAAAAGGACCAGAAGATATGATGGCAAGCATGTAAACATAGCAAGTTTCGTTATCAGGTTTCAGACTTAGCAGAAAACAGAGCATGGCAGAAATATTAATATGTAGGCCTCTTTGTGAGCTTGATGCACTCACTACAGAGCAATGCATGACAAACCAAGTATACCTACAGCAAGATGGCATGTTTATGAAGCTAACTGTTGAGGATATAGACCTGGGGTCACCCGCCAGGAGGGCCGGGTTACTCCAAGGATCATTACCAGAAGCCCGGAGCTAAGTTTCAGGATAATGGGCCAGAGATGGGCTGAGACCCGGATATGGCTTAAAGCCCGTAGTTACAATCATTGTTATAGTAGACTTGTAGTGTAAGGCAAGTATTGTTTTAGAGCCCGAGCCGGACACTCTTATGAGCCGGCTCGGGACTCTAAGGGCTGCTGGGCGTCAGCCTCCCTATATAAAGGGACGACCCGACAGCGGTTTGGGGACAACAATCTCTCCGAGAGCCGGGATAAGTGTTTAGTTCCCTGGTGATCGTAACCCTAATCAATAACACCTCGAACTGGACGTAGGCTTTTACCTTCACCGTAAGGGGCCGAACCAGTATAAACCCTCGTGTTCCTTGTCCCGCATAACCCCTTCAAGCTTCCTAGTTGCGATGGCTCCACGATTAAGTCCTAGCCCAAGGACATCTGCCGTGACAATTCCACGACAGTTGGCGCCCACCGTGGGGCCAGCGCACGGTGGATTTGAGTTCTTGAAGGGCAGCTTCGAAGGGCTCAAGGGATACGCTGTGGGCCAGATGACCAAGAGTCGTCGCGGCAGGCTCTACATCGACGACGCGGACTGGGGCCCCGACGCCGGCTCAGTGGAGTACGGGTACCGGGTCCCCTTTGGCGGAATTCATGTCTTCATTGGCAAGATTGGTGAGCCGGGCCCCGAGCCGGGTCTCTGCGCCGATCTCATCGAAACGGCTCAGCGCGCCCGATCCGCCCGGGCCCGGCCTGCCTTAAAACGCGCTTTTGTGGGATGCATCCATGGAAGGCCCTCCGATCCATCTGGGTCTGGGGATGAGGCGGCCGCCGGCTCTGACGGCGAGTCGGCCGCTGATGAGTCAAACTCGTTGTACCAACTTCAAGATGGCAGGCTCATGAGTTATTCCGATGGCAACAGTATTCCGGACCTTTTTGAGCCGCCAAGTCAGGTCGGTGTTTTTATGGCTGGTGCGCAGCCTGTTCAGAACCCCGCTACCGGATCAGAAAATCCGAAGCCTTCCCCGGCTCAGGTGCTGATGGATCTCACAGATAAGATGACGGCCCTGTTAACTGCCACGGTTGACCCGGCAGATCAAGCCCAGCATGACGCGGAGGTGGCACAGTTAAAATTGGATCTGATGAAAGCAAAAGAGGATCTTGCAGCAGAAGGGATCAGGCTGGCGGCGGAGCGGGCGGCTCTCGACGCCCGGGCTCAGTTGATTCAGGCGCAGTCTTTCCAACTCACGATGGATCAGAACGCGGCCAACGAGGTCATGATAAGGAGGCATCAGAAGGCCCAGTCTCGACTCCCGCCGGTTTACGATCCGCGCAATCTATTCAACACGCCGGGTGCGGGATCCAGTAACCCACCAGGTGTCATTGCGCCCGGGTCGGGACCCCTTATTCAGCCACCAGTAATGGGGCCTCCCTAGGCGCCCCCTGCCCCGCCTCAGTATGTGCCAATACCCCCGGGTCGTTACGATAACCCGCTGGAGAACATGGTAGCAGCGGCAGCACGACTGGCGGCTCTTCCCGTTGACGGCAATTCTCCGGCAGCCGTGGAAACCCGCCGGGTCAGGGAACTCCTGCAGACGGCCCTAGCGCAGCAAGAGGCGTACTCCTACAGCCGGGACAGGATCCACTCAACTCCTCGCCCAGGCCAGAGCCCGAGCTACAGCCGGCACATGGTCTCGGCGACCGGCTCAAGTAATGTCCGACGCCATGGCCCGGCTCATGTTGGAACCTTCTACGCCGCAGACCAAGCACGGCAAGAGGCGGAGCAGGTGCCGCAATTGACGGCTTATCAGACCCCCCCCGGCTTATCCAACGGCGTCCGTTGATGTGGGTATTTCTACCAGGACCGGGGGTGTCCCTTGTTTGGTGCCGGCCATCCGTAATGAACGTTTACCTAAGGATTTCAAGGGCCCTAGGAAGGTGCCTAACTATACAGCTGACTTACAGCCTGCGGCCTGGATTGAGAGTTATGAGATGGCCATGGAACTGCTAGAGGTCAGCGAGGCGGCCATGGCCAAATATTTCACCATGATGTTAGATGGAACTGCCCGCACGTGGTTAAAAGGGCTGCCACCGAACTCCATTGGGTCTTGGACCGAGCTGAAGGCCCGGTTCATTCAAAACTTCAAGGATACCTGTAGGCAGTCTATGTCAATTGTGGATTTGACTAACTGTAAGCAGCAGGAGGGCGAGTCCACGACCCATTGGGTTCGCCGGGTCAAGGAGATCATACATTCATCAGATAAGATGGACGCCGGCTCTGCAGTCTTGATGTTAGAACATAATTGTCGTTTTGTGCCCCTAAAGATGAAGCTTGGGCGGCTTAAACGTGACTGCACGGATATGGGTACACTAATGGCGGCTCTTGTCAAATACGCTGATTCCGATGGTACCAAGGATCCCCCTTCAGATGATGAAAGGACAGGGAAGGGAAAGAAGAACGGCAATGGAAAGAGCCCTCAGTTTAACCCGGGGAATCAAGGAGGAGGCAAGCGCAAGGCCGATGGCAGCCTGGAGTTCGTAGCCAACACCCAAGGCAACAACCAGCGACGCAAGGGGAGGCCCCCTCCCCGAGGCGGCGGGCCAGGACCTTCTCTGGAGCAGCTGTTGAATGAACCTTGTCCGAGACACGGCTCTAGAGAGAAGCCAGCGACTCATCTGTGGAAGGATTGTGCTATCATGAAGGCCTTTAAAAACTACAATGGCCCGGGCGGCGGCCCAGGCGCAGGCGGCTCCGGCGCCGGCGGCTCTCATGGCCCGGGTGGCGGGTCAAATTCCGGTCCTTAGAACGGTCAAGGGGGCTTCAATCAACAGTCTGGTCAGGGTCATCAACAGCGACAGGGGGGTTATCAGACCAACCCGAAGCAACTTAGCGGTGGACAGTATCACGTGTTCACCACTAGTTTGTGCAAACGAGACGGGAAGCTTCACAAGAGGGCTGTTAATTCTGTTGAGCCGGCGGTTCCACGCTACTTACGGTGGTCGGAGCAGCCCATAGTGTGGAGTAGGGAGGATCACCCTCCCCGGGTGGATAACCCGGGCCACCTGGCCTTAGTAGTGGCTCCTCAGGTGGGAGGCTATAAATTCACAAAGGTACTCATGGATGGAGGCAGCAGTATCAACATCCTCTATTATGAGACTTTCCGTCGTATGGGGCTAGTTGATAAGAACCTCAGCCAGTCAAATACTATCTTCCATGGTGTGGTACCCGGTAAGTCGGCTTATCCAGTCGGCAAGATCGAATTGGAAGTGGCTTTTGGTGATGAGAACAACTACAGGGTGGAGAAGTTGACCTTTGAGGTGGTCAAGATAAGAAGTCCATACCATGCTATATTCGGACGGCCGGCTTACGCCAAGTTCATGGCACGGCCGTGCTATGTGTACTTACAGCTCAAGATGCCGGGTCACAATGGGACCATTATAGTTCACGGCAGCCGGAAGGTGGCTCTGGAGTGTGAGGAAGGTGACGCGGCTTATGCAGAGTCTGTTTGTGCCACAGAAGAGTTGAAATTTTATAAAGACAATGTTGACCCAACAGATATGACCTCTCTGAAAAAGCCAACCACGGAGAATGAACCAGCAATGAAGTTTAAATCGGCCGATGAGACTAAACTTGTTTATTTTGTTCCAGGTGACTCGTCTCAGCAGTTCAGCATCAGTGCAAATCTGGACCCGAAATAGGAAGGCGCGCTCATCGAGTTCATCCGTGAGAATAGGGACATCTTTGCATGGAAACCTTCTGACATGCCAGGTGTACCTAGAGAACTCGCTGAGCACACTCTCAATGTGGATCCAAAATTTAAGCCGGTCAGACAGTTCCTTCGACGGTTTAACGAAGAGAGGCGGAAGGCTATTGGTGAAGAAGTGGCCCGGCTTTTGGCGGCCGGGTTCATTGTTGAGGTTTTTCACCCAGAGTGGTTGGCTAACCCGGTGCTCGTACTTAAAAAGAACGGCACCTGGCGGATGTGTGTGGACTACACGGACTTGAACAAGGCGTGTCCGGCTGATCCTTTTGCTCTCCCCCGTATCGATCAAATCATTGACGCCACGGCAGGTTGTGCACGCTTAAGTTTCTTGGATGCTTATTCCGGGTATCATCAGATTAAGATGGCAGTTAAGGACCAGGAGAAGACGACGTTCATCACTCCCTTTGGAGCCTTCTGCTATGTGTCTATGCCCTTTGGACTCAAGTGTGCACAGGCGACTTACCAGCGTTGTGTGCAGAATTGCCTTCATAAGCAGATCGGGCGCAATGTTCACGCTTACGTGGACGACATTGTGGTTAAATCCATCAAGGAGGAAACCCTGATAGATGACTTAAGGGAAACCTTCGACAATCTCCGGGTCTATAAGATGATGCTTAACCCGGCCAAATGTGTTTTTGGTGTTCCTGCAGGCAAACTATTGGGCTTCTTGGTTTCTGACAGGGGCATTGAGGCTAACCCAGAGAAGATCAAAGCTATCACTTCTCTAGCTCAGCCGGCATGTATAAATGACGTTCAGCGTTTGGCGGGTCGCATCGCTGCGTTAAGCCGGTTTATAAGCCGTTTGGGTGAGAAGGCTATGCCTTTATATCAATTGATGAAGAAAACTGATAACTTTGTCTGGAATGATGCAGCTAATACCGCCTTCGAGGATTTGAAAAAGCAACTGGCAGAGCCCCCCGTCCTTGCTGCTCCGGTTGATAAGGAGCCCTTGCTACTGTATGTAGCGGCAAACGCACGAGCTGTCAGCGTGGCTATTGTGGTGGAGCGCAAGGAGGCAGGTAAGGAACATCCGGTTCAGCGGCCGGTTTATTATGTCAGTGAGGTGCTCATTGAGTCCAAGCAGCGGTACCCGCATTGGCAGAAGCTCGTATATGGGGTATTTATGGCGAGCCGGAAGCTTAAGCATTACTTTCAAGGTCATCCCATCACTGTGGTCAGTTCCGCCCCTCTCGGTGATATTATCCAGAACAGAGAGGCTACAGGGAGAATTGCTAAGTGGGCTATAGAACTTGGACCTCATGACCTCAAATATGTGCCACGCACTGCTGTTAAGTCTCAGGCCTTGATAGATTTCATCAATGATTGGACAGAGTCACAAGTACCCGAGCAAAAGCCGGATAACACTTATTGGACTATTCACTTTGATGGGTCCAGGCAGCTGGAGGGCTCGGGGGCTGGTGTGGTCTTGGCTTCCCCTAAAGGTGACAAGTTCCATTATGTGCTACGGTTGATGTTTCCTTGCACTAATAATGCGGCTGAGTACGAGGCTTTGCTCCACGGTCTTCGGGTGGCTAAGGAGATGAGCTTAAGCCGGCTGAGGTGTTTTGGTGACTCAGACTTGGTGGCTCAACAAGTATCAGGCACCTGGGATTCTAAGGATCCTCTAATGGCGGCTTACCGCCGCAAGGTTGATGCCATTGCCGGGCACTTTCAGGGATATCAAGTGGAGCACATTGACCGCAGGAAGAATGAGGCGGCTGATGCTTTAAGCCGGCTCGGCTCTCAGCGAAAGCCGGTGCCGCCTAACACTTTCCTGGATGTCCTATATAACCCTTCGGTTAAGTTGCCTACAGAGGAGGACTTGGCTATCCCTGACCCGGAGGCACGACTGGTGGCGGCTCTTCATATCACACCAGACTGGACAATGCCATATCTGGCTTATATAACCCCGGGAGAGGTGCCTGAGGATGAAATTCTGGCCAGGCAAATAACCCGGCGGGCTAAGTCAATGATTGTTATCGATGGCGAGTTGCATCATCGCAGTGTTTCAGGGGCATTCCAGCGTTGTATCTCCCCTGAGGAAGGTCAAGAGATCTTGCGCGAGATCCATGAAGGGGATTGTGGCCATCATGCCGGTTCAAAATCTCTTGTGGCCAAGGCTTTCCGTCATGGTTTTTATTGGCTGACGGCTCACGCTGATGCAGAGGACTTGGTCAGTAAATGTGATGGCTGCCAAAGGTTCTCCCGACGGGCTCATGTGCCGGCTCAGGAATTGAGGATGATCCCGATCACTTGGCCCTTTGCGGTCTGGGGGCTTGATATGGTCGGGCCTTTTAAACGGTCCAAGGATAAGAAGACCCACCTCTTGGTGGCAGTGGACAAATTCACGAAGTGGGTGGAAGCTGAGCCAGTTAGCAAGTGCGATGCAACCACGGCGGTTCAATTTATGAAAAAGGTGATCTTCCGCTTCGGCTTTCCACACAGCATCATAACAGACAACGGCACTAATCTGTCCAAAGGCGCTATGGAGGAGTTTTGTCAAAGAGAGCATATCCGGCTTGATGTCTCTTCAGTGGCACACCCCCAATCCAATGGTCAAGCTGAGAGAGCTAACCAGGAGATTCTGAAGGGCATTAAACCCCGGCTCTTGGTCCCTTTGCAACGGACGCCAGGTTGTTGGGTGGAGGAGTTGCCCTCCGTTTTATGGAGCATCAACACTACTCCTAACAGGTCTACAGGCTTCACGCCTTTCTTCATGGTTTATGGAGCAGAAGCAGTTCTCCCCAGCGACATCCGTCATGATTCATCTCGTGTGGCGGCTTATGTTGAGACGGATAATGAACAGGCGCGCCGAGATGCTCTGGACTTGCTGGACGAACAGCGTGATGTGGCAGCCGCCCGTTCAGCGATTTACCAACAAGACCTGCGCCGTTATCATAGCCGCCGGGTCAAATCCCGGGTCTTCCAGGAGGGCGACCTGGTGCTCCGGCTCATCCAGGATCAAACAGATGCACACAAATTATCCCCACCTTGGGAAGGGCCTTTTGTGGTCAGTAAGAACTTGCACAACGGGTCATATTACCTCATTGATATCCGGGAGCATAAGGACTCACGTAAATCTGAGGAGGAGACCCGTCGGCCGTGGAACATAGCTCAGCTTCGGCCTTACTACACTTGAGCTTCCGACTCTTGTGATGTACATATTTATCTCAGCCATGTATATATTATGATAAAGCAATAAAGAAGGACCTCTGTCCTTTGCTCTCTTCCAAAAATGTGTGTTGTTACATGCTGACTTACAGAAGATCCGGCTTATGATCATCTTCGAATCTAGCTGTAAGCAGTAAAGTCGCTTGGGGGCTTCCTGTTCACACATGGGTCGTATTCGAACCAAAGAGAACATAGCTGTCGATACCCATTTGATTGGCAAAGTGCCGAGCTCATTGGGAAGTTGCCTCTGGTCATATTTGAATCATAGTGTAACCCCTCTGAGAACCGACGTGGATCGTATTCGAATCAGCGTCGTTAAACAAATTTTCAGAATCACTTGGGGGCTTCCTGTTCAAACATGGGTCGTATTCGAACCAAAGCGAACATAGCTGTCGATACCCTCTTGATTGGCATCGCCAAACCCACTGGGGGCTATATGATCGTATCCGAATCTTAGCTTAACCCCTTTGGACCGAGTTTCTGGTCGTATTCGAACCGGAAGCCCTTAAGTTTTTATATTTTACCACAAACTTGCTTTGATCATGTCAAAGTATGTACTGCCGGGTTTCACTTGCTGGCTTAATTTTGGTTTATCTTGTTAGTTGAGCATCATGGATGTCATCAAGACAAATAAATTCGAGTTAAGGTACCAACCGTGCTACCCGGGCTATTTAACCCGGAAGTATGCTTACAGGCTGTTAAGTGTGTCATCACAGCTATGGTCGAGTATAGTTAAGGACCGATCTTTTTTGGTTCGTATCCCGGGTTATCCATCTCAAACACCTGATTCTCAGGGCGGTAAGCCGCTTTGCGACTTGTAATTTGCCTTTCTATGCAGATATTTAAAGGCACTCTTTAAGGTTGAGAAGGACAAAGGGATAATTCCGACCCGGAGGAGCATCAAAAGAATGACTTCAAAGGATTTCAGCATTCATTACGTGCACGATGGCACGGCAGAGATAAATTGTTGCACCTACTCTATTACAAAAATCTTTCAAAGTTTCAAGGATGGGTGTTGTTTGGTGAGCCGCTAGCCGGTTTATGACGCCTGCTGAGTTGAAGTCCCCGGCTCATCTTCTGCTTCGGCTGATCCCAAGGCTTCGAAGGTCGACGACTTCCAGTTGATGCCGCTGAGAGCTTCGAACTGAGCTTCTTCGTCAATTAACCCGTCCGGGTTAATCTCCGGGGCAAAGGTGTGCTGGCGAGCCGGAGGAATCAGATTGATGGCTTCATAGCGAGGGGTTGGAATCCTCTGATTCTCCGCGTTGTATCCCGGCTGATACTTGGTTAAATCGGTGTCGTTCCCGATGATGGTGGCCACCGGGCGCACAGCTTTCACACAAGCCGCGAAGTCCTTCTGGTCGAACGCTGAGCCGTCTTCTTTCAGGCTGGGATAACCCAGGGCGATGTCTGCCGGGTCTAGCTCCGGCAAGAAGGCTTTGGCCCGGCTCAGTGCGGCGATTGCTCCGGATCTCGCGGATGCTCGTCGTAGCTCCTGGATCCGCTGCGGCAGAACTGCGAGCCGGCGCAGGACTTCGGCCAGATGAGTCGGCACTTCATTCGACAGGGCCACCATAGCTAAAGCCCGCTGTGACCCGGTGTAGAGCTGTTCCACCAGGGTGTACACGGCCTTTAACTTGGTGACCACGCTCTGGTTCAAGTTGGCGCTTCTGGAACCTGTTTAACAACATCAGATGACCCGGTGGTAAGGATGAGTTAAGAGATGTAAACATTCCAATGTGAATGAAAGCCGGTGAGGCGACTTACCGAAGATGGCAGCTACCATTTGGGACACTTGGCGCTTTAGACCGGAGAGCTCAGCGGTCTTCTCAGTAAGGGCCTTCTCCGCCTGTTCTGCCCGGGTCACCAGTGCAGTTTTCTCCTCAGCCCAGGCCTTCCGCTCAGCGTCGAATTCAGTCTTCAACTTTTCCTGAGCGGCGATGCTGGAGACAAACTTGGCATTTGCCTTCCGGGTCTCCATCTCTTGTGCCTTCAGCCGGCTCTTGAGATCCGCCAGGTCTGACTCTAATTTCTTGCCAACAGCCTGCATATATTTCCGGGTTATTAACAAGTCATCCTATAAAGTCCCAAGCGCTTTCCAAGCAAAGACACTTGGCACTTGGGGGCTAATGCATATTGAACGTATCTATCTATGTACGGCCGGCTCAGTTCAGTAAGCCAGAGTCTAAAGTCTACAACATATTCAAGTATAAGTCCTAGACTTGGGGGCTAGAATGGCAAGGATCACTATGCGGAAAGTAAGAGAACAGCAGAAGGTTACCTCAGATTTGTGTTGGATCTGGTTGACCATGGCGATCTCGGCGTCCCGGCTCTTGTGAACCTGGCTGATATAGCCTGAGACGAGTTCTCCAATACTTAAGTCGGTGTAGCTGGAGAGATCCAGATTCACCCGGTGGGGTTGTAGCAACTCCCCCCTTGCGGAGCATTTGGCCAGCGCGGTCGGCCTTCCCGGCTCAACAAACTCCGTCCGGGTAATTACCACGTCCGGGTCATTAGCTGGTGGGGCTTCAGGCGCCGTATCCATGGCAATGGTGGCTTCAGGGGTGGAGGCGACTGGCGGCTCTTGAGCCGTCGTCTCCGGCTCAGGCAAGTCGGGCACTCCGGCTGACCTGGTCTTCTTTACTCTTTTGGTGAGCTTTGCCTGGGCACTGAAAAGGCAGAAGTGTTAGGCATACAAAGGGTAAGTACAGACAGATAATGTAAGGAGATTGTTATTACCCGGGGGCAGTCTTGAAGGCCGGCAGACTTGACTGCATGGAGTCACCCGAGGAGGGGGAGGTCTCCTGGTAATTGGAGTCAGAAGAGTTGAGTGGCTGACGGATGACACCCGCCAATGGATGAAAAGGGTACAGGTGAGAAAAAACCTCAGTGCGGCGTTTCCTCGTTGCGTCGGGTAACCCAGTGGAGAGGTCGGTGTCCTTGCGGGCCCGGGTGTGACGCCGGCTCTCGTGAACCTGCTGCTTCAAAAGAAATTGAGGGTCTCGGTGAGCTAATCGATGGGAAAAGCTTACTTTCCGGGTTACCCTTCGGACTTTCAGCTGTGGTAAAGGCTCCGAGCCGGAGGAAAGTGATGTTACCTCTTCGACCACCGGGTTACTGGCGCCGGTGTCATCCTGTCAATAAGCAAGTGTTGATAAGGCGGACAACATCAGACAACATATACTGCAAGAATTTAAAAGATTTAAGGGTTACCTCTGATTCGGAGCTATCGCTTAATTGCAGCAGCTCCGAAGCAGTGGGTCTGTTTCCCTTTTTGCGAGGGGCGGCTCTCTTGGCGGCTTTCTTCGCCTTCCTGGCCTTCTTGGCCGCCTCGTGGTCATACTTGACCCGCCAGAATTTATCATCAGCCTGAGAGATACAGTAATGAGCTCTTAGTAAGATGACAGGTAAAACAAAATGGAAAGGTTAAGGTCAGCGGCTTACCGCTGGGGCTGGATTGGTCTTGCAGAACGGGGCTAGCCCGATTCTTCCACAGTCTGCCAGGCTCTCGTTTAAAAGAGCCTTGGTCTCTTCTTCAGCAACGTCTTCTGGAAGATCATTGCGACTGTGCCTCTGCGGGTCATCCTTTCGCCCGGTGTACTCACACATTAAGCCGGGGCGGCGGCTCAATGGGATCACCCGCCATGAGATCCAGATCCGGACCAGGTCAATTCCGTTCAGACCATTGCCTAGCAGGGCTTTGATCTTGTTGATCGTTGGAAGCAGAGGCTGGCGTTCTGCGGCAGTCAGTTTGTCGGATAATGGATGAGTTGGCTCCAGGCGCGTTGGGCGAAAGCCGGGCAGCGGGCTCTCATCAGCCGGGGACGTGTCTTGGCAGTAGAACCAAGTCATGTTCCAGTCCTTGGGGTGACTTGGCGGTTCTGCATAAGGGAACAGACAATCCCTGCGCCGTTGGATGGAGATGCCGCCTAACTCCAGACTTGGACCGTTTGCGCACTCGGTTTGGCGGTTCAAATAGAACAGCTCTCTGAAGAGCAGCAGACTCGGCTCTTCTCCAAGATATACTTCACAAAAAACTTGGAAGTTGCAGATGTTGGATATGGAATTGGGTCCTATATCCTGAGGCCGAAGATCAAAGAAGTTGAGCACGTCCCGGAAGAATTTTGAGCCGGGCGGTGCGAAGCCCCGGCTCATATGGTCGGCAAAGATCACTACCTCCCCGTCTCTCGGCTGTGGCCTTTCTTCGGACGGGTCAGGGGCACGGTAGGACATCACTTCCTTCTTAGGCAGATATCCGGATTTAACGAAGTTGGCCAGGGTCTCTTCGGTGACGCTGGATTTCATCCAGTTGCAAGTGATGGGAGCCTTGGGAGGCATGGTGACGGTTGGTGGCTACGAGGAAGAGAAAAGTGTCCGGGTTAATTATAAGCCGGAGTATATCATTCAAGTTACAATGACGGCTTATGAAGGGGATTAATGGTATGTCTTGATACGGTGGGTTATCTAAGCCGTCGGGGTTTTCAGGATAAGTTGGTCGTCTACGGCTTACTGCGGTTAAGTCGGAAGATACTACAGAGCATGATTCTCTTTAAACCGGAAAGTTCTACGGCGCGTGTTTTCTCTAAGTCGGAAATATAAGCCGCCAAGATTCAAGGACTGCAGTTTTTACTAAGTGTGGTAAACAGATTTCACATATTACAGTAACTTTTTTGGATCAAAGTAGTCGGAACAGAGAAGGTTTTCTAGACCTAAAAAACAGAAGCAGGGGAGGTTCTTGAGATGGAACCCAGTCCTTATGCAGTAAAAAGAGGTGTTCTTGCAGAGGAAATGAACCTCAGATATCTACCGCGGCGGTTCTACACAAGCCTAAGGATCAACGGGGGCAGTGGCTACAGGGGTTACCGAAACTTGCGGTAACAGTGATGAACATGAAGAACACAGATGAACTCTGTCCTAGATCTATGCTAGTAAGGCAGAGGGGACTCACCGGAGCTGGAGAAGAGCGGAGGCCGCCGACGTTATCTGGTCCGAGTCAGGTTGATGCAGCGGCCGGGTTGAGGAAGACCAGTGGTGCGACGGCGGCGGCGGCAGAAGCTCGGGCAGAGGAACGGCAGTGCGAGGAAGAAGAAGGAGAATGTGAAGAAGAGAGTGCCGGGCCGGCCTATTTATAAGGCCGAGTCATAAGCGGGCGCGGGATTTGAGGAGGCCACGGCGTGGTTATCTCCCCCCTCACGGCGCCTCGATTCTCGGAAGGTCAGTAAAAGCAAAGATCCGTTGCGGATCTGGCGGAGTAAAAAACGGATTTAGTGGAGGATGACGTCACGGCGGATTACCCGGAGTCCAGAGGATGACGTCACTCCGGGTTATGACCTTCACATGAATGATAAGCCGGAGATTTTTTCTGACTGCGGAGCTGAAGATTGACACGAGCCGGCTCAAGTCAATCTGGGGCCTAATGTTGAGGATATAGACCTGGGGTCACCCGCCAGGAGGGCCGGGTTACTCCAAGGATCATTACCAGAAGCCCGGAGCTAAGTTTCAGGATAATGGGCCAGAGATGGGCTGAGACCCGGATATGGCTTAAAGCCCGTAGTTACAATCATTGTTATAGTAGACTTGTAGTGTAAGGCAAGTATTGTTTTAGAGCCCGAGCCGGACACTTATGAGCCGGCTCGGGACTCTAAGGGCTGCTGGGCGTCAGCCTCCCTATATAAAGGGACGACCCGGCAGCGGTTTGGGGACAACAATCTCTCCGAGAGCCGGGATAAGTGTTTAGTTCCCTGGTGATCGTAACCCTAATCAATAACACCTCGAACTGGACGTAGGCTTTTACCTTCACCGTAAGGGGCCGAACCAGTATAAACCCTCGTGTTCCTTGTCCCGCATAACCCCTTCAAGCTTCCTAGTTGCGATGGCTCCACGATTAAGTCCTAGCCCAAGGACATCTGCCGTGACAATTCCACGACACTAACCATGGCAATAACAATTAAATAGCATGTATGGATCAACTACAATAAGCTTGGCAAAAATGCATGTCATGTTAAGAATCTGCCAGAAATATTTTATAGCAAAAGTAGAACAAGATTGAGTCGTGTTATGGTACTCTAAAATTGCAAACAATTGCAGGAATGGATCAATTACAACTATATCTACAAAACACCCTTACTGAACATCTCCAAAATATGCATGGATCTCTCTGTAGCATCAAGTTTACATGGCAACAAAATTACAGCAGACAAAGACTTAAGAGAAATCACTAAGTCCCTGAAATCAGAAATATCACGGGGCCTACTTTGCATGCTTGTGCTAGTCACCACAAAGATCACAAAAATACATGGACTACACCACTGGAAAGATGGCATGGCATACTTTAAAACACATGTAGAGCTCATGCTCAAAAGATGCACAGAATAAAAGATACAAAAATGACAAATCTCCAAGTTCTGATAAGAACCAGAGATTAACAGCAACTAGCCCTCTTCCAACGAAGATTTGGGCATCAAGATGACCTCTAATGAAAATGGTGCAATTGAACATAATGAAGAGCATCACGAGGCGAACAATTTGACATATTATACGCGCGAATCGGAGCTACATGCACAAAGTTATAGCATCGGGAACAGAGCAAGTTGCTGTAGAGTTTCCAGGACTTGGAGAAAAAAAACGGGCGAGGGAAGTCAACGCGGCTACAGTGGCTACCAGATCCGATCGTGGTCGGGCGAGCTCGAGGCGCTCGGGCGCTCGCCGGCGGGAGGAGGGAAGGAGGCGG